>NW_017299892.1:175891-227519 GCF_001594075.2 Trachymyrmex cornetzi | reverse complement strand
CCTCCTCTCCGGGCGGTCGGGCCGGGTCTCTCCTGGTCTCTCCGTCGCTCCGACACAGCCGACTCCGCGCCACTCCGCGCGCTGCCCCTCTGTGTACCGAACCGAACTCCCCTACGGGCCCCGGCCCCGCCGTGTGGTACCGCGACTTTACCATCCATCCACCACTACCATCGCCAATTACGGCACGCAAGCTCAAGTGCGAGCCGTGCACTGCACGGGCGACCGGCGCGGCGAGCGAGCGGGCATACGATCGCCCGTGTGCGTGTGTGGGAAATGCGTGTGCCTGTGTAGGTACATGCCAGTATATATGCGCCTCTCGACGACGCTACGTCACGTCCTCTCATGGCAATCAGTGCAGCTGGCCACCAACGCGTTCCCACGGGGCCAAACCGACCAGGCCAGCTAGCTTCGGTCACCTTTGCGCGAGCGCTCAGCGCGCGGCCTCTTACCTGTCTCTCGCTCTTTCTCTTTTTCTTGATCTTTCTCCCGTTGCTCCACCACCGCGGACCCTCTCGCGCTCTCGCGTCCGCGTCCGTTTCTCTTCCTGCGAGCTGTACGGTCTCCTCTTTCTCCTTTTTTTTTTCCCTCCGTCCTTTCTTCCCGCCCGCCCCTTTGTATCTTCCCGCGTTGCTCCGTCAAGATTATGCCTTGTATGTATCCGCGAGCGATATTTCAATACCTTCAGAAATCGATACGGCGTACTTCGAAAAAATGCGCAAACGAGAGAAAGAGTCTCTTAAAATGTAAACGTTAAAATAAAACCGTGAAGACGAAGGTTGCTGCTGGAATGGAGGTTCTTGTGAAGCGTTCGTCACGAATTCGTTTTAAGAAATTACTCCGATATGATAAAACCAAAAAAGCATGAAACAATATATAAATGATAGCTACATAGTGGTCATATATCTTTTATGTAAATTTTCCTATTATAAAAGAATAGCCCTTCATTTCAGATAGCTGTTCTTTAAATTTATTGATTTTTTTCTTAAAACTCAATCTTCGTTTAATTTGTTACATCACTATAGTAGTTCAGTTGTATTTCTAAAACTCCTTTCGGTAAATTTTAGCTCACTGTCTTACTCTCTTACGCTCTTATTCTTTTATTCTTTTGTTTGCTCAATAGGTAAATTATCACATATTTATCTGAAGATCCAGATTTGATTAGTATATTGGTATTTATTACTTACTTATCGTGTATTCAATTTGTGGTTCTTTATTTTAATAATATTTCTTTCTAATTAATGTCTAATGTATTAATGATCGAATTTTTACGGAAACTATCGAGAAATTTAGTTTTGATGCAAGGGCAATTTTAGCCCAAATAGAACAACAGTCACAATAACATCAAATGACATCAAAATGAGTCGTGATTGATTGAAAAGTGACTTTTAATAATAAAATTTGCAGTTATTTTGACGTCATTTCGATGTTATTATGATTTGTGCTTTACTTGAGAGTTATCTCAGGTATACTGAACAAGAAAATTTCAAAAATTATAATGTGCAGACTTCTGATAGTTACAAATTAGTTTGACAACATTTAGGAATAAAGTCTAAAAATTTTCAGGTTTATCCTTTATTTTCTCGAAAGGTGTCTATAATAAGATTTTAAGGCGTAAAACTGAAACTTTAAGCCATAAGAAATTAATTAATTACAATCGAATGTGAGTAGAATAATCCATTGGTCAAATTTCTTACGGCTTAAGATTTAAAGTTCAAGTTTTACACCTTAGAATCTCATTGTTTAAGAAGCAGCTTAAGAAAATATAATCACCGTAACGAAAGCTGCGAACAAATTTGTTTCGTGTCTGAAACGATTATAGCGATTGGAGAAACTACGAAGAAAAGAGGAGGAAAAGTTCTCGTGGGCACAGAAGAACTCTTGTACAGTTGTACTTGACGCTGTCAGATGGAAAATGGTGTCGAATAACTCTCACGGGTAGCTGGTGCATTTCTGGACTTTTTCACGCGACTCGCCCAGTTTCAGAACACGAGCCACTGCAACTCTCGTTGTCGAGAGTTATGACGACAGGGGTTACACAGGGCCCTGCAATCAATGGAGGGTACCGTAATCATAATTTCAATCTTTACGACCGTCACGCGAGTTTCGGGATAAAACAATGGTCGCTTTCACAGTTCGAAGCTTTCTCCAAAAACTTCATACATATATAAATAGATAATATACGGCGGTATTTTTCCTTTGCCTCTATTATCCTTTATAAGTGTTTTAGTTGAAAGCAGACCGTGGAGAGGAAAAATTTTCCAGGTAAAGACCAGGCCACGTTCGACGCAGGTGTCTTATTTCTACAATATTCCAGAACTCTGTGGTATTCCAAAACGATCTGCCTGTACACATTGTAGAGGAGCATGCCTCTATTATCTGCAGCCGCCGCGTCGGTGCGGTGTAACGGTGCCCCGTTGAAGACCCCTGTATTTCGGTTAATACCACACACAGAGCACCACCGGACGAAGTAACCGTGTTTCCATGACAATATACCGCTCTCCCTCTCCCCCGTGTTCGAGGACACCTGAAAAATACCAGATGGATCTCGGATTTGTGCCGAAGATGGTGGGATATGGTCCCAGAGGTCCCCGAAATACGGATTAATCTTGGCATAGCTTTGTATACTCCAGCGGAGGAATTTCGCTCCATTTTGCAACGATTTATCTCACGATTTTCTCTTCGCACGTTGCAACAAATCCGAGACAAGATATATAAAGGACCGTATGAGTTTTTAAATTTTTATACATACCTATTAGCGATAAGGTAATTCCATGACACGTTAAACATTTTTTTTTATGACTATAATACCTACGTAATTAACCCTTTCGTTTCTATATTATTACACTGGTTCTTATTCATTTTTTTTTTATATTAAAAAAATATAATGATAATTTTATAAGTGACAATTATACAAGTTTTGCATTGAGTGGAGATTATATTTTAGTTGCAATAACTATCAAATAATTTATATAGTTTATTCATAATAATAGATTAATATTAATTCTACATATAAAACTTATATAGTTATTATTATTACGTTTTTTCTCCGAGTGTACTATTCCATGTCGCTTGACGTAATCTAAAACGTAAGACTTGAAGAATAAATAATCGTGTTCAGACACTGTAGATGTGTGACTTGAAATTTTTCAGGTCGAGCATAGCATTCTTTGCGACGCGTATAGACGCGACGTGGAATTCTAGACGGCCGTTTCCTGTGAAAGTTGCAAAATGGACGAATAACACCGATCTGGTGTCGAGCGAGCGCTCTAGATCGTATGACGACAGCGGCGGCGGCGACGACGACGACGACGACGACGACGAAAGCAAACGACGAGACGCACCTCGGGAAACAGGTCAAGACGGTTCTCGCCCCGTTAATGACTTGCCGCCTGTGCGTATACACGTCTTGCCGCCCCGTCGCCGTCCGTCGCGGCATTAAAATACCAGAGGATTCCGGGTATTTTAAAAACGGATGACGAGGTAGTATTTTCGCAGTGCGAGCGGTTTGAACAGCTGCGCAAATAGTGGATCCACGCGCTTCCTCGGCTCACCGTGATTTCTGTCCCTCGGCTCACGTTCTGCTTTGCAATTTTATCGCCGGTCCCATCGAGAGGGCGACTGTTCAAATGCCATCATGACAATTCTATCTGCCAAATTGATATGCATTTCAAATCAGTCATACTGGCAAATAAAACGATAATATTCGCGAATATCGAGAGACATGACAAATAGAACGGTAATATTCGCGAATATCAAGAGACATGGTAGTGAAAAAAAGCAGTGAATCAATAATGTTATACTGTTCTTGTGATCTTTTAGAATTTTTAACGTTTTAATTCTTGATAAAAATGAGCGAATAGTAAATATATAAATGTACAGCGGGTTTTAAAACTGAGGATAAATATTTTTTAAACAGATTTTTTGTAATATTTTAAGATGAAAAGTTTAATACGAAAAGGCCTATGATAGTTTTCAAATGGAAAAAAGCCTTTGTAATTCGTAATTTTTAAGTTCTTTTTATTTGAAAACTATCATAGTCTCGGCATTTTCGTATCAGACTTGTCATCTTTGAAGAATATGTCTCTTTAAAATATTTATCGTTAGTTTTGGAACACTCTGTATATTGCAAACCTGTAATAGCAGGGTGGGAATGTTTCTTTATAAAAATAATATGTTACCGTTATTCGTTACTAATTTTGGAAAGTAATGCATTACCGTTAATTAAAAAGTCATGATTCGTTATTTTTTTCGTTATTCTTTTGTAATACTAAAATAAGGTATATCTAACAAATTAATAAATTAAAATATAAAAAGTGAAGCATTAGACAAAGCAATTACAAAATAAACAAAGGTAAAAGACACATCAAAAATCAAACAAAAATACAAAATTAAATGTTATAGAGTTAAAACGACGCATACGTCTGTAATAAATGGCATTCATTATTTCTAGTCATTTAAAAAGGCTGAAAGAATATTAAAAATGAATCGAAACACGACAATCATCTCCTTCCATCCCATATAGCTTCGACTTTTTTCCGCTCTGCCGAATCCTTTGATGAAGGATTATACCCTTTTTCGAGGCGTGCTTTATCATCTGACAGTACTCGCAATTAGCGTCATAATATTCCGTTCGACGAACAGAGATTGTACATAGGAAGACGAATAGATAATGAGAAAGAAAGAGTGAGATGAGAGTTAAAACGAGAGAAGGAGTGCGTCAGACGAGGCAAGCGTGTGGTATAGTCGCCCCTGCCTCTCTCTCTCTCTCTCTCTCACTCTCTCTCCCATCCACCATGCCTCTTCCTGATACGATGTTACAGTCTTGTAGGCAGCCGGGGATCGGGAGAGTCGCCCCACAGCTAACACGTGCAAGGCGCACGTGCACTCCGAAAGAGAGACCGACCACTCTAGCCGCTGGCGCACAATCATCGGATGCCAAGATACACTCCACGGAATAATTTTCGATGAGGCACTCCCATGTCTTCCTCTTTCTCCTTCTCTGCTTCGTCCTCCTCTTCCTCGGCGAGGCAAAATCGAAAAAAGATTCGCCGCGAAGGCGAACGGGTGTTGCACTTAACATCGCCTCGTCATCGATTTCGAGGCGATAAACAATCGCCTGTGTCCTTCGTGTTTTCGTTGAACGATGACGCGTCCAAAAATACGCGCGACTTCATCTTTTCAGATACGTAGGTTGTAAAAGAGATTCGAGTTTTCGTAAAATTATCTTTGAGAGTTTTTTTGTCCAAGAATGCTTGCAGTAAGTGGTTCGCAATTGGTGTCTTTATACGACTATACGCAGAATCGTATTTCGTTATTGCGCGCGTAAGATATCGAATTGATAGCAGGAAATGTATTTTGTAACATGTATGTTTTAGAAAGAAAGAAACCTCGCGAGAGATTGGTTTATCGTATCGGTTCTTAGATTGTCGAAGCACCGTTCAACTTCCTGTCGTTGTGTCTGTCTCGATAAATTCGCTTGCATCATAACCGAGAGGAGAAAATTATTCCTACGTATCTAATCTTATTTAAGTCGCTTCGATTGATTCGCAATCAAGATAATCGTGTTTTCATCAGAGTGGCAGCATGTTTACGCTCGATTCTACGTACAGCTGCACTAACGAATACGCACGTATATACATTGCATAAATCGACAAATCGACGAGTCGTATAAAATCAATAAGAAACTGGCCGATTTTAATCAAACGTATCTACATTATCTAAAATTTTATTTTCTCTTATCTAATATTCTATTTTTTATTTTTTGTTATCTAATGTTTTAACTCTCTTTAGATCTCTCATCAGTTCTTCACAATCGTTCTCTCTAAATTAATTGGAGTGGAATCTCACCCTAAAGAGTGAAATATCACACCTAAAGATTAAAAATTCTCCCACTCTTTTTTAAGAGTGAAAATTCTGTCACTCTTAAAAAACAATGGTAGAATTTTTCTCTAAGAGTAAAATTTTACTCTTTAGAGTGAGATTTCGCTCCAAAGAATTTAAAGAGTACAGAAAACAAAGGTTTCAAAATACCTAAAAATTTAGATACAGATTTGAAAATAATTTTGTCAGACCACCGAAATAATTTAGATAGGATGATCAAGCTGATTACTAGAATGACAAAACTTTTTACAATGTTACTCATACTTAAACGTGCTATATAATTATTATATTTTGATAGTCCAACAAAAATATTTAAAAATCTAAATCTAGTTAAATTTTTAAGTGCTTGAGCAAAATCATTCTTTTCATGCGCGCTCTTATTCATGATTGTAAGTAAATATCCGCATTTATTCGAAGAAGCGATACGACACACATGGGATTAATATGCAAAAGCGCGACGCGGGTCAAATCGAGTTGCGTCGCGCATCTCAAGGGTTAATTCTCGAACTCGCGACGGCGGCGGCGGCGGCGTCGTCGGCCGGCTTCTGCCAACAATTTTCCATGCGGCGCACGCACGGCGGCGCTCCGCAAATTTATTCGTAAGAATGTACGACGTGCGCAAGCGAGAGGTAGGTGAGCGCGGAGCCTGCCTTTTACCACCTATATACATCTATGTATGCGTGCCTATGCGAGCCGTCTCATCGCGAACGGATGCGGCGCAGCAGCAGGAAGCGCGCGATTACGTTCGACTCACCTCGAGGATTCGCATTTCGCGTTCCCGGTTGTTGCATGTGTACGGCAGCTGCGCAGGAGACACGCCGCGATCTCGCGCGATTTCGCGTCGTCGGCGTCGCGTCGCGTCGCGTCGCGTCGTCCCGATTTCGAGAAGGGCGAGACGATAATTATAGGCACGTCTCGCTTTTTCGCCGCGACTCCGCTAAGTCACCGCAGGCAGTTGATAAGTTTGATTCGATATAGCGGCGTACGTGGAAAAGCGTGATATTTCCGCTTTGAAGTGAGTTAAAACAAGCCCGGCGAAAATTTCGAAATAATTGCTTCTATACTTAGGCTGGTATTCATAGTCGCAGTTTTTATATTTAAGATTACTTTAAGATTACAATCTTAAGATGTCATAAGCCAATTACAGAATCGTGTTAGCATTTTAAGACGGTCTTAAAGTAAGAATAGATTATGCTAGCCTAAGGCCAGTATTTATTTTCAAGACCGTCTTAAGTACAGTCTTAAGACGTCACGAATCAATTAGAGGGTCGTATTAGCGTCTTAAGACATTACTTAAGACAGTCTTGAAATAAGAACGGATTATGAATACTGCCCTTAATCTTGATTAATGGAAAACTCTTTGCTGCTTTATCGTTAATAGTGTAACTCGCGTGCGTGACAAAACTTTACATCTGATGCAAATTTTATTTTTTTAATTAGTTTGTATTTGTATTAAATGCGTTTTAGATACAAGATATAAATAACAGATGTCAAGATTTAAAATCTAGGAGCTATTGTCTAAAAGTCAAGAGTAAAGATTTTTGAGAGACATTCGTGCAAAATATTTTAATACTTTTAGAATAAAAATCTCACTTTAAAGAATAAAATCTCATTCTTAAAGATAAAAAAATTGATTCACTCTTTTTTAAAACTGACTAAATTTTCATCCTTTAGAATAAGATTCTACTCCAAAAGAATTTAAAAAGTACACGATTTATAATTTAGAGAAAATATAAAATTGTTAGACTTTAATTTTTCTAAAACAATAACATTATAATGCAATAAAAATTTAATAAATAATAAAATTCTTTATATTTTCTTATCAAGATTTTTTTGATAAAACACACATACCTGGATTATATAACTGTAACATGTTTATTCATTCGACGTGTAGAATTTATTGTAGATTGGTAGTACAAACAAAACGTTCAACAATTTCTCACGATTAGATCTGTTGCCGATGATAATCTTATCGAATACGTGGAAATGACTCAAGAACTCGGTGTCGAACGTTGATAATCAGGCTCAACCCTCAATCCATTATATGTCGGTAGATCTTTTAGGTACACTTGGACTGGAAAGTACTCTGATAACGTTAAAATCGAATATTACACAGACGATAAGGATGTTTTTAACTACGTGAGCAAGCGTGATATTCAAGTGCAAGATGAGTACAGCCGAACGGATCGACACCTGTGGTTGATCAATCTCACCGATTATCTCCTTCGGTGATTCGTATAACTCAAATTCTCAAACCATACACTGAAAAAAAGGATTGGCTGCTGCAGCAAATTAGATGGTAAAATATGGTATAGTATTGTTAATTGGCTGTAGCAGCGAATTTTTAGTTGCAACAACCAATTTTTGCGTTAGCTTATCCGCAATGTCAGTATAGGATTTCGATAGGTTAACACAGCCAAAAATTGGCTACTGCAATCAATCAAAAATGCTATGCCATGTTTTACCATCCAATTTGCTGCAACAGCCAATCCTTTTTTTCAGTGTAGGCTTAGTGTGCAATTTGAAATTTATTTTGCTAGGAACATTTGCCAGAAATTATATGCAAGAATCCGAACTTCCGGATCTCGAATTATTTTTTCCTGTCATTAGAAATCTGAGAAATTGTAATCTAAAAATTTTTTGACAAAACAACCGTCAAAAATGTTCATTAGAATTTTTATTTCGCGATATTTCACATTTTTTGAAATTATCTGTCTCAATATTGCTTTTTGTCATAATTTTATCGTTTTATATTTATTTTTGCACCCTTATCTGCTGAGATATTTTTAATTTTCACTTCAAGAATACTTCAAACTTCGAGATGTCGAGGATACTTTTTCAGAGCTATCGTATTATAGTTGTCGGCTCCTTTCAGACCTTTTTTTAAATATAAATACGTGACTCGAGTCGCGAACGAAATGTGCAGAAATTTCGAGGTATAATGCCGACAGACTAATTTTACCTCGCGACTATTTGCGACGTCACATTAGCGGGACAGCCTTACGTTTCCGGTATTAATTGAGCGGTCTCATCGGTATGATGCGGCGCCAAAGTCGTAACGTCGCGTCGGATGAGATTCTCGGGGCCGCGAGAATCTCAATGAAAAGTATCAGTAAATTCCCTCGCGTACGGACGATAGCGTGCTGTTGGCGGCGTTTCCTCGGTTTATTTATTCTCGGGTCAAGGGAACTACGTTTCTTAAACACCGGGGTCAAGGAGTCAATGAGATCCGGTTGCTCAGGTATGTAACCGCACAAGTGTTTGCCCGCCGAGTCTCACGGGCGTCTCGCGCGTTCGGTTTTATTCCCTGTAATTTTCCACGGGATTATTCCTCTCGAGCTTCTCCTCTGAGATAATAGATAGAGAAAGAAAAAGTGAAGAGAGGAGAGACCTCTTCTCGTCAATAACCACGCCGCGAAATTATCGCCGTTGTTCTGAATAACGATCGTCGCGATAATGTCAGTATGAGCGGCCGGCTTTTTGCGCGCCGGCAATATAGGTGTGACTCGTCTCTTTTTATCCTTATCGGCATTGTCGACGCGAAGACGTATTAAGCGAACCATACAAGATACCGCGAAGAAACGCGTTGCGTATATTTTTACCACTATTCTCTGGAGTTGACGCGTATTTTGCTCGCTGATAGTAATAAGCTCGTCGTTTTTTTTATCTGTGGCTTATCGCGAAGAAGAAACACGTTGACCACTGTTGGAAAAAAAGCGTTAATGACTATATTGGTAAATATATCGCGAACGTTATTTATTTCACGGTTAAATGAAGGGGGATGATTTTTATTGTCGGCGACAGTTTGTTTTATCCGATGGATTTTCTTTTAATTAGTTTAATGTCTACTGGATTGATAGGAATAAACAATTTTAATTACTTTAACGGATATGTTCCATTATCTCGATACCGCTATCGTTTGGAAAAGATTCGCACAGATTGAAGTATCACGAATAAACAGATATCAACCAAAATTAATGAAGTATGTCTTCTTAACTGTAAATTATTACGCAAAATGATGATTTCTGATTTAATATTAGACTTTTAGATACATAAATGTGTTCTTCTTAAAAGGCTTAATAATTGACAAATTATTTCGGGATGGAGATTATTGTTTTGACTCTTTAAAGTTGATGTTGGGTCAATTATAAATCTTTTTGTCGAGAATTTCAATCTTCTTTATGTTATATCTGCAAAAATGTAAAAATTTGGATTATTGTTATTAAAAATACTTAATATTCATTCTTTTTTATACAGATTGTCATTTTCGTTCTTTGAAATTAATTAGTGCGTCTTTTAATTAATATAAATTGAATGAATTAAAATAATATTTTGCCACTCCAAGAACCAATACAATTAAAATACCTATATGAGCTTCCACGATTATTGATGCGTAAACTATGTATTCAAACGCGATAAGATACAATTCGCAACTAATTAGGATATACTTACCAAACGAAGTTAAGTTTAACGTAAACGTTTCTCTCGACTCTATACTAAAATCTTCTTCAGTGCGGAAATCAAGTATACAAACTTACCTCGTTGCAAATTGTGTCTTATCGCGTATGAATATATAATTTACGCACCAATAACCACAGAGGCTTACGTAGGTATTTTAATCGTATTGGATTTATTCTTGTAGCGTCTCACGCGAATATTACTATTTTATTTTATTTTAATTCAGTTGATTATTTTATTTGTATTAAATTAAATGGATCTTACAGATTCAATGTCAATAATTGTGTTATATTCCGGAGGAATATAAAGAGTTTGATGACTTACGGCCGCTAATGCACATATCGATGACTCGCGTGCGGTCCGAGAATCTTTCTGGAGAAAGATAAGAAAGAGAGAGCTCTTGGTGCAACTGTAGCAGATCGCGCGAGTATCTCGCGAGCAGTTGTCAATGATTCCGCGAGTCCACCCCGCTACCCTCAATTGTCTCCATAGACCTTCCTCGGACGAGTCCCGGGGCGCGCATATCGACGTCGCCTGGAAATTCTACGAAGCGTGTCGCCGCTAGTCCGGTCGGCTCGCTTTTTCTCTCTCTCTCTCTCTCGTTCTCTTTTCTCCTATAATCGAGCGGCAGGCGCAGCCACCTCTCTGTTTTTATTCAACTCGTTCGTAGCGCCGGACATCGGGCGGATTCTTGTCTTCAACAACCGGTAACGAGACTCCGCTACGGAGTCACGAAGCGCGTACGTGCGAGCACGTGAGCCGGGAAGAGCAAGACGGAAGACACAAAGTACGATGTAATCGCGACGACGCCATCGCCTCGAGCGGGATATTCGCTGGGGAAGATTGAGCTGTCCGAGGGACGATATTTGTGTGGCGGCTCCAAATAAAGCCGAACGAATGTGTGGAATAAAAGCCTATGGCACATACAAAAACGTAAGGCAGTAACACGTAAGCAGTAAGCAAATTGGCCAATCATGGTAGAAACTGTAAGACCAGTAGCGAATTCAATGTTATCATTTCCTTACTGCTTTACGTCTTAGGCCGGAATCAGACCACTCATATTAAAAGTTGAGATTGAAGATTGAAGATTAAAGTTTGATTACTGAGGACAAAGGAATTTTAGCTCGAATCCTATCGTGTTGATTGGTCAAATTTAAATCTTTCAATCTTCAATCTCAACACGGAAACAAATTTCTGGTTGTGAAAATGGAGAGACGAATCAAAATTTTCTGGTTAAATTTATTAGAATTCTAGTTGAGATAACCGGAATTCTGGTTAATATAATATCTCTGATAAAATCTACCAGAATTCTCATTTTTATCAGAATTATTATATCAATCAGAATTCTAGCTATCTCAACTAGAATTCTAGCAGATTTAACTAGAAAATTGCTTTTTTATATTTTTCACTGTAATTAGTCAATTCTTACAGATTACGGTATACGGTTATGGCCAATATAAACGCTCCCTTACTTTGCCTTACATTTTTGCCATGGGATTTAGCTCGTGGAAGTTGTCACGAGGCACAGCGATGTCGAAGTGGGCTTTTGAAAAAAAAAGGTGCATTTATGAATAAAGCTTTTTATAAAATGGATGCTTCGAGTGTAATCACGATGCCTGTCGTTTTGAGCAAAATATTCGATTCGAAGGGGATTGAGTCGCTCGAAATAACTCTTGTCAAATTGCAGTTCGAATAAAGTCGAATATATGGCTTTTCTACGGGGCTAAAAAAGAATAATTCAGTCGAATTAGTCAATTAGACAATTATAAATTTAAAGAATAAATCTAATTAAATCTAATTAAATAAAAAAAATCCCTCATTCGATCAAAGTGAATCTTAGTGCTTAAATATTTCCGTACGAATTTATATTAACTTATCTGATTCTGCAAACCATGCAAAAAAAAACCTAAAATTCGTTTTGAGCAAATATAGAATTTCTCTTGTTTAATTAGATGTAATCAATTAGAGTCAATTTATCAGACATCTTTAAATTACCATATTTGTTCCCGTGATCTCGATATTTTGATATCCCTTCTATTTTCATAAAGTTTACAAACATAATTGTAGATATTTACAATTCCAGAAAATTGTCAGAACTATTTTATTGTCTCTACAATAAGAATGTCTACGTATATATGCAATATGTATAAAGTTGCGTCCATGACGCGAGGCATTTACGTAACGCGTAATGATTTCGACGTAAATAATCGGAATACGAGCGCGCAAATTTGTTCGCGCAGCGTTCGCCGGCGCGAGAAAATCGCACGGCCGGAATCATGGTGCACAGGTTAGCGAGTGACCATCACCGTGCAAGTCGAGTACATATAGAGCCTGGGATAGTGGTGGTTGGTCGACCGCCTGTTACAGTGTTGGTGATGACGGTGCTTACGTGGTAGTGGTAGCCGTGATGGCTAGTGGCTGGCGCCGCCGGACGTTCAACAATGGTAGTGCACCCCTTTCCCGCCTCCCTTTTACACTCCCCTCGTGTTCCACCGACGCCGCCAGTCGCATAGTCGTCAAACACCCCCGACTACTGATAGCTTCGAATCGGACCTCACGTGCGATTTTCCAAAGCGAAATCCGATGATCCCCTCCATTCATTATGTGTATTTCTAAATGTGCCGATCTTGATTGTTTCCTCGGCCTTGTAATAAAAAAATTCTATTAAAGTAATATTATTAGTTACTAATAACTACTTAATTACTTAACTAATTAGTAATGACTGCTTAATTATTCAACTAATTAGTTTTAAGTGATTAAGTAGTTATTATTAATAAGCGCTTAATTGTTTTACTAATTAGTGGCGATTAGCAATTATAATTAATAAGTTATTGGTACAGTAACTATTATTTAGCTATTTTACTTTATTAATCAGATGATTAAATCAGTTTTAATTTCAGTCACATATTTTTTATGCGGAACAATATATAATAAGAGCTTTTTTATTATTAAGAATTTTGTAATTATAAAAAGCGGTTTTTAATAGATTTGCGAAAAATTCGTCAATTTTATAAATCTTTGATAATCTTCTGGAACTCTTTTAATTATCTTAAATCTCATTACTTTCACTGTACATAAATTATTTCGAATTTTTTGTTTTTCGATTCTGTCTTTCTCTGCATAAAAATTAAATAAATAATTCTTTCTCATCGAAAGTACTTGCGATAGAGAGATTTTCATGAAACGCAAATTACAAGTTGTACTCTCTGTAAGTCGCATTAAAAATTGGAAGAAATTGGAAAATTCCGGTCGGAGTTATTAAATAATTTCCTAAATTTCTATTCTTTTTTTTTTGGTAGAGAAAATTCTCATTGGAATCCATTCTGACTTGTTCCATAATACGTAGCCAGTCGGTCAACAAGAAGGAGAGATCGCGTGAGGCTCGAAGCCACCGCTACTCCACTCGGGCAGCGATTGCGCCGTACAAATGCTGGAAGCGTCTGGAGGGTATGCGCGGGGAGCCGGGTGGGGCAAGGCTATAAAAAGACGCAGGTGAGGGGCGGAGGCCAGTCGGCTCCGATCTGTCAAACGATCCGTGTACAGTACTCCGCCGGCTGTGCGTTCAGCTCCACTATACAGTCAGTCTACTATATACGCTCGATCGCATCAGTTCGTCATCATACTTGGCGCGTAGCTGTCGTTCGAGGACGATGTGGCTGGTCGGTGAAACTAGTACCAGTGCGTGATCCTGCACGTGGTTCCACACCTGATCGACCAACGAGAGAGAGAGGACGGTCACTCCACGGAGGCGCAAAGCAACGACAAAGTAAACAGGACGCAGGCAGTCCGCTCTTCGCTCTTCACGTGCTGCATTAACGCCTTTGGTGTTCGACGCACAGCTCTTTTCCGGCGATCGATAGGCACACGCGCGGTGGGGTGGTGTGTATGTGTGTGTGCGGTGACGCGCTGTCGTCGAACGATCACCCAGACCCAGCAGCGGCAGGGTGCTCGTGAACGAGGGTCGAGAGGAAAGAGCCGAGCGCCGGATCGATCGATTCCGGCCGTGTAATTCTCTGATCGCCGCCGCTACCTGCATGAAGGCGATGGTGGTTAGCCCGGTGAGCGGCAGAGTGCCGCCCAACCATCGCGGCGTGCTGCACAACGGCTTGGGGATCGGCGGCACCAGACGCGACCTCGAGGCCGAGGAGGTCGCCGCTTACCTCACCAAGCTGCGCTCCCTCGTGCCGGACATGCCGCGCAAGCGGAAGCTGTCGAAGCTCGAGGTGATCCAGAGGGTGATCGAGTACATCTGCGACCTGCAGACCGCTCTCGAGGAGACGAACGCGGCGCATCAGGACGCGAAGACAATGACGACGGCGATGGCGACGGCGACGGCGACGGCGACGACGACGGAGTCGACGGTGACGACGCAGTCGTCCTCGAGGCAACCCCTGCCGAACACCATCACGTCGACCGCCACGACGACCACTACGACGTCCGTCGTAACCGCGACGGTCGCCGATCGGTGACCTGTTGGTCGGACCAACTAGGGTACAGATCGCATCGAGGCCACCCTCCTCGTGGACTAGATGGATCGCTCTGCTCTTCGAAAAGGACGTCCGTCCGTCGATCTACCTTCGATCTGGACAGTCACGGGAGGAGGTATCGATCATCGCCCGGAAGAGAAAACTACCCGGGAGACTACGTCCGAGGAACGCACCTACTATCCGAAGGCGAGAACGTATTTTGATCAAAGAGACATTTTGATCAAAAAAAAAAAAGAGCGAGTCCAGCGCCGGTTTTTACCCTTCTCTTCCGCGAAGGGAAATTGTAAATACATTTGTACATACGCTCATCGCCATTCCACACGAGATCTCTCTCACGGTTATAAGGACCCGGCACGAATTTCCTCTATCCCTCTTCTTTTTCGCTCTCCCCTAGGATCTTATCATTCCAATTTTTCTTTCCTAACCGACCGCGCGACACCGATCGAATCGGCCGCGGGACCAGCGGTTCGATTTCATCGCGATCCCTGGTCTTTCGAGGCCTCGATTGACGGACTGTGGAAGCCCCATACAGCACAGATCGTTCCATCCACACAACGCAGTTCTCTAAAAGATGTCCAGAGGATGTTCTAGGACATCCTGTGAACGTCCTTAGGATATTACTCAGCAATATCGCAGCGACATTGCAAACTTGCTTGCAATAAGTCTGTCGCGTGCGCTTGAAATCGCCCCCAAAATTTTTGCACTTGGAAATAAATAAATATGGAAAAAGCGAGGATGCCGAGTCAGCCGAGTACAAGTCTATTGTTGCCGCAAGTTTCTGTGCTGCATGGGAGGCGACGCGCGTGTTTCCAACTGGCGTTCGTTCTTTGATAAGTTACTTGTTGTGTGACTGGGAAAACTGGATCGACTCTCGAGTCTCCCGACGGCGAGAATCCATCCGTCCTGTTCACATCGTCGATCGTATCGTAACGCGATATCGCGCGTCGAGTGCGGCAACACGCGCACGCGTTCGAATACACTGACAATGAGCGCTCGCAAAACGTTCGTTACACTCGAGTCAATTACATAGCCGCCCCGCCCAACTAGTTTCGCCGATCGATCGCCTTTTCTTGCCGGAGGTCCTTCCTTCCTGGAGAACGCGCCTCGTCGCCGCGCGACGACAAAACGGAAGATTTCTTCTGTTCCTCGTGAAGTCGATGATCGACGAATTTTGGATGTCGGAGACGCGAGCGAGATGACGATCGATCGGGATTGGCTACAATTTCGCGGCGAGCATGCGAAATCGAACTCGACGAGGCGATTAGGCGAAGGGTCTCGTTTATTTTCTCATCAAAGTTTTCGCGCTCTATCGCTGCTATTGATTACTGTATAGTTATCTCACTGTCGTTGTTATAGCCTCTTATATTATAATTTAGAAAGTGCTGAAACTCTCCCGCCCTCCCCCCCCCCCCTCTCAACCCGCGTAAATATTGTATATTTGCAAAGACTGAAAGGCTGTAAGTACATCATTGCGCGGGCGTACTGCACTCGTACACACGAAAAATAAATACAAACTGTGTCTATACGTTAGTTTCGTGCGTTTGTTTTTATCCTACGAATACAGCGTATTCCTGTTCCCTCGTGGCTTTATCCTATCTCGATCACGCAAATAAGTTGGCTAATGCCCGTTTCTATCAATGTAGAAATGCAGTGATTAACTTTAATCTTGGTTCAATTTACTCTCTCTTCATCTTTTTCTAATTAAATTTAAATTGCATTGACAGAAACGGGCATAAGGCTTGGTTCCATCATGTAAGATTAATTTTAATCTCAGTTTAACTTATTGTTTATCTTTTTCTATTTCTAAAAATAAAAAAGTAAACAGCAAGTTTCCTTTCGTAGAAATGGATACGATTTCTAAATCTTAGAATTAGAAAAAGATAATATTGAACCGAGATAACAGTTAATCTTACATGGTGGAATCAGGCCTGATGTTCATTTCTATTAACGTAAATTAACTCCAATAAATTAAAATCTCAATTTAATTTACTGTTCACCTTTTTTCTAAGAACTATAGAAAAGGCTAAAGAATAGATTTTCTTAGAATTAGAAAAAGATAAAAGGTAAGTTGAATCAAGATTAATTTCCATTGGCAGAAATAGGATTGGTAGAAATAGAACGGGAGTAAATAGGAAATAATTATATGGTAATCCCTTAAAATGTACATCTTAGAGAAATCAAACATTGGGAACATCAGTAACGAAAATGGGAAATGATCGTTAAAATTAAGAGCTATAATTCAAAAGTAAAGGCGAGATTTGTCGAAAATTTTTTTTTTAAGATATACTATTCAATTTTGAGACATTTTCTATACATTCACATGTTCGATATACTAAAGAAAAATAAAATTATACTAAATAAGAAATAAAATTTATTATTCGTACATTTGTGAATTTTATTTAAAAAACTTGGGGCTTCTCGTTAACTTGACTAAAAAAGATTAAATGATATACTTTTTAGTTGCTATAAAATTAAAATTTTTAATAAATATAAATACACGTTCATTATTTATAAATTAAAAATAAAAGACATATTTATGTATCTCTTTAAATTTTCTAAAAGTAAGATTGAACTTAAGAGAGAAGCAGTCTGATGCTCTTTCAGTGTCGTTCATGAGACCGTAAATCTGTGAAGATTCAACGATATCGGGAACGGAAGCCGGATGGTATGAAGGGATAGAGAGAGAGAGAGAGAGAGAGAGAGAGAGAGAGAGAGAGAGAGAGAGAGGGAGAGAGAGAGAGAGAGAGAGAGAGAGAGAGAGAGAGAGAGAGAGAGAGAGAGAAGGGACGGGAGGGTTAAATAAGCGCACGTGCGCGCAACAATCTACGCACACGTGCGAGGAGGGATGATGGTCGTTCGCCGTCGCCATCGGTCTCGTCGGAAGGCGAAGGATGTGTGTGGATTGTACAAGGGCGACACGTCGTTCCAGTGGGGTGTAGGAGTTCGCAAAGTCCGTATTGATCGTCTTCTGACGCGGGTCACGTGCGCGTTCCTGGGAACGCTCGATCCGGGTTATACCCACGGGAACCGACCCCACGGTCCTTCGACATTCTCTCTTTCTCCCTTATCTCCCCGCCCTTCCTCTTCCACAATCGCTAGCGTCCGCTCTTCGTTCCCCTCTTCGAGCGAATGAACGAGGGGGTGCATTCATTATTCCTCCGAGGATTTGGACAATCCTCTAAGAGCGTTCAACGTCTAAAGATATTAACCCTTCATGCTCTTGATCTTCTCGTACTTTATGTAACATGAAGAAATATCTTAAGAGAATATCATAGTAGATCTGCAAAATTTAAGAAAATAAAATCACTGTAAACTTGTGGAGTTAATTATTCTATTCAAACATTATTGTTTCAATAATCTAGTAAATTTGAAAGGAATTAAAATCAGAAAATTTTCATAATTGTATTTGTACTTCATCATCATAAAGGATTTAATTCGACTTCAAATATTGGAATCTATAGATTGGTAGATTGATTGCATCTGTAGATCAAACCAAAAATATTGAATAAAATAAATAGTTCTTGTTCCAATTTTGCGCCATTTCTAACAGACAGATAGAGGGTGAAATATATCTTCCGACGCGGGGGTAGTGGGCTACACTCGGTAACAACTGCCGGCTGATGACTGCCAACAAGCACGCTGATAATGAAACTGAAGGCTGACTCACTACCGGGACCATCTTCCTTCCTTGTCTCGAATCGGCACGTGCGACCATCGAACGCGGGGAATTACGTTCTATGACGGTCGACATGAAAAATGTCGGGACATCAAGTATAAAAAGCGTCCACTTTCGTTTTTATTCTTCGAAGCAATTTTTCATTTTGATGGTGTCCCAGATAATATGTCCGCAATCGGGACATAAAATCATAAGAGAGATGTCTTTAAGATATTTCACATTAACTAGCAAATTTTGATTGATTTTACACTTTCATAAAACACGTTTAATCGTCTCTCCTTCCGATAACTGCGATACACTTTCAGAACTTTAGTAAGTCCAAATCTTGGTCCAAATTGAAAGACTAAAATCCGCAAAATCAATATATGGCAGGAAATACAAAAACATAGATAAATTACGAACAAAGAATTATCGTATCGAGAACAAAAGCTGACGCTAGCTATTTTTCTCTATTACGCGTGAGTACAAGGCAAATGTATATTTATTAATATATGAGGTAATTATGGCACTCTCTCATATTGCATTTAACGTTAATACGTGAAATAAACAATCGTCTATTATATAGACTGTAGACTGTAATTTGTACATATTATGGGGTTATTTACTATAAGTTTTGTATAGAATTATAAGGCTAGTGCGATCATTACGAAACGGAGTATTTTAATTCTCTGTTATCAGTAACACATAATGACGAAACGCAAGAAATATCTGAAAAGTGTCCAAGAGGCATTTAAAAATTTTAAAGCGTCTCTGTGACGTTTGCAAATCTTTTAAACATTTTAAAAATTTGGAATTTTCTAAACATCTCTACATCAAAGTTTAAAATTTCTTTATAATATACTCCATTTAGACACGATATTTAATATAATTACCTACTTTAAATTTCAAGATACAATTGTTTAAATTAGAATACCATTGAAATGAAAACCATTCCATGAAATAGTTAAGTCACATCGGTTAAATAAATAAAAATGCATAAACAACTTCTTGTTGAATGATTCATCAAAGTTTAACGTGTGTTTATTTTGACAAATGGAACTAATAGCTCTCTTTCATAAAAAAAAGATGTTATATAATATGTAGTTTTTTTACACGAATACTGGTATATATTCATTTACGTATCGAGAGCATACCTTTGAAAATGGCTCATGTAATATACGAGTAAAATAACAATACAAAAGCAATCAACCGCATGAGCCTTCAGTCCGGCTCTTTTTAAATTATATCTATGTATATAGAAATCATATTTTAAACAGATTTTGTATATTTTAAATATTGCTGTAGAGGGCAGGGTTGGTAAAAAAAACATGTTTTAAACGTGTTTTAAACAGTTTAAAACATTCTTAATTGATGTTTTTAATGTTTTAAATTTTTTTTTATAGTACTGTTTGAAGCATTAAAAACATATTCAAGAAGAAACACAATATATTTTATTCTTAAAAAAAAAAAAAAAAAAAAAAAAACAGTGTCTTTACCAACCCTGGTAGAAGGTTATTGACAAACTAAGTTTTGATATAATATTGTTTCTTCTCATATAGTACATGAGAGATATCAAAGTGGCAATTCTAAATTTTTTCTTATGAATGATGAATTTAAAATGACGAAATCTAATGGCGATTAATTAAGAATAAAACAATAACACCACTGTAAAAGTGTTGAATTATGCCAAGATGATTTATCGATGAGGTATAATAATTGTGTATATAAAACTGTATTTTCTTCCATTTGTTTTCTTTCACTCAATACTAGTCAACATTAAACAAATTAGCGTTTTTATCAAGCGTGCATACACGTGATTTGTCGAACTACACTAGTTTACAGCAAAAAAATTCTTTAAACTAGACAAGATGTTTCTTACAGATTTTTCAATATTGGAAATACGATACCGCAAGTCAAAATTTGTCCAGCATTAAAAAGATTTAAAAAATAATTGACCATTAATTTTTGCAATTATCAACATTTTTTGTAAAAAAAAGTTAACTTAAAATTCTGATCGGAAGTCGTGAATGTATTGTTCATTCTCTATAAAATGCATTTTTTAAATCTTACTTTTTAACCGTGTTACGAAGCATTTAAATGTAGGATTTTTCTAAGACAGCAAATTTTCCGTCTAAGACGAAGAAAAAGTATATATTTATAATTTCTAATATGTTGCGCTATCGACACATAGTATAATTTATCATGATTTCTAAATATATATATATGTACATATGTATGTATATATACATATGTATGTATATATACATATGTATATATACATACATATGTACACACTCATAGTGTCTCATTTTAATTAGCCACTTCGATTATTTCGAAAAACACATTTAAAAAGATTTTTCAAATAAAAGTTGTATGGTTTTTATATGTGTAATACCAATACACTAGAAATTTTATAAGTATATATGACTTCAGTCCAGGGTTGGTAAAGATTAATGTTTTTTTTTAAGAATAAAACATACTGTGTTTCTTCTTGAATATGTTTTTAATGCTTCAAATATGCTTTAAACAGTACTACAAAAGAAACATATTTAAAACATATTAAAAACATCAATTAAGCATGTTTTAAACTGTTTAAAACATGTTTTTTACCAACCCTGCTTCAGTCATAGGTAAAAAATTTGCTATCTTAGAAAAATTCTGTGAATCTTAACATGATACGTAAAACATGCTACATAAAACGTAAAATATTGAAAGAAAAAAAATGCATTTTATGGAGATGAATACATTCATGACTTCTAATCAGAATTTGAAGACAACCTTAACACAAAAGAATGTTAAATACCATAAAAAAATTTTATATATATTAAAGGTCAATTATTTCTCAAACGTGTTAGAAAAATTTGGCTTGTGACATCACGTTTTCAGCATTCACAAATCTGTAAAAAATACATTGTCCGATTCAAAATAATTAAAAAAAAGTCTTGTAAACTAGTGTTATTTTTGTATTATTTCATACACAAGAGACAAGTCTGTATCTAAGTAACGTTCTTTCACAATGTCAAGCAGTACCATAAGATATTCGCATAGTAAAACTACGCGAGGTCGAATTATGCCAATGTCCTATTAAGGTATAACGGAGAGAAAAGATAAGAAATTATCTTTACTAGACTTGAGTGGTCAGATATTTTCTGATGGAGTCTTTTTCTCGGTTGAGCCATGCAGCATTCAATCTAATGGACTCCACGCACTGTTGCACCGTTCTTTCGGTGCCCGGAGTCGGATGACCCTCGAAGAAGCTCTCTACATCTTTGGCTTGTTCTTCGGTGACAAAATTCTCTGTTGTGAATTTTACCAGCCGTGCCAGCAAGAAACCGCCTTCGTAACGATCCAATAGAGTCTTCCATTTCTCCTTGAAGAAATTCCATGCCATAAGACGTCCTTTGTATGACAAACTCACGGACATGATGGCGAAGACTGTGTCTTGAGCACGGACCTCCTCGCTCATGGCAAAGTCCAGGACCTTTCTTAGCAGAGTTTCATCTTTGATTGCACCAAGCGCTCGCAGAATTCGTTCTTTCTCTTCTTGAAGATCAGCCTCTTTGTACAGTTTTAACATAGTATCATAAGTATTGGCATCACCCACGGAAAGTACAGCTCGATAAACTGGACTGCGCAAATCAGCAGCGAGTGTCGTTGTGCCGTTTACGTGCAGCTCGAATCTTCTCTTCGCTTCTTCGATAGTATCTTGATCATTTAATGCTGCCATGCGACCTAATACGAGAGATCTGAGTAACGTATTTAAATGACTTTCATTTTGCTTAGGATCCCAACCTAATTTGACATTAATTTCACGAAATAGATTACGCCCAAACGCTTTGAGAGAATCCTCAAAGTCTAAGTGCGAAATGAGAATACCGATTTTACTTAAGATATTCACTATAGTGGACCACACGGTGTAATTGTCCTCGTGCAGGAACGCCTGCATTAATTCGAGTACTTCCACCGTGGATGCGTAACCCGCCTGTACCATTGCAAAATGATCATCCAGTAAGCCTAATCTGTCCAGAGGAGGTAATGTATGATCTTTAATTGCTGGTAATAGAAGTGACAGAGCGGGCTGACTGTAACGAGTCCGATAGAAGCCAATTGTTCCAGGATTGATCTTCAGCCATGTGCCCTCGGGAACGTTTTGGATTACAAATTCCTTGGTTTTTGCATCTAATATGCCGTCGAATATTGTTTTGTTCGGATCTTGTGAAGAGCTTACGCTTATTGGTATGAGCCATGCATTATCTGCGTTGTTATCCACTGATCCATCGGCCAGGAATCTCTCTTGAGACAATGATAAGATCCTATCGTTGCCTTCTTGACGATAGTCAACTTTGACAACGGGGAAACCCTGTCTCTTGGTCCATGACGACATCACCTTACGTACAGCTTTATTACTGGCCTCTTCCAATGCGGCCCAGAGATCCTCGGTCTCCGCATTGGCGTAGCTATGTCTCTTCAGATATAGATTCATACCCTTCCTAAAATCATCATCACCTATGTATGCATGCAACATACGAATAACAGAGGCGCCCTTGTGATACGATATGTCGTCAAAGATCTCGTCGATCTCCGACGGGTGACCCACCGGTACCTCGATTGGATGACTGTTCTTCAAAGCATCTAATTCCAACGCTCGTATATATGTGTCTGTTACAAACTGCGTCCAGATATCATACTCTGGGAACAAATGTGCAACACACAAGAACTCTACGAATGATGCGTAACCTTCATTCAACCATAGATGCGTCCACCATTCCATTGTCACGAGATTACCGAACCATTGATGTGCCAACTCGTGTGCTACTATCAACGCGATCCACTGTTTCCGGACAGCCGACGTGTTCTGCGGATCCACGAGTAAACAGGTCTCGCGGTACGTAACGAGTCCCCAATTTTCCATAGCGCCAGACGAAAAATCGGCAATTGCTATGAGATCGATCTTCGGCAAGGGATACGCGATACCAAAGTAAGTCTTGTAGTAAGGCAACACCTTGGTGGCCACTTCTAGGGCAAACTTGCCTTGTTCTTTCTTAGATTTGGGCACATAAACTCGAACTAACACACCATCACTAGACATGTCCTCTATGTAATCGAAATCGCCTACTACTACAGCTACTAAGTATGTTGACATAATAGGCGTTCTTTCAAAAGTCAATGTCTCGCAGTTTCCATTTGTAACTTTGCTTTTTACAGGCTGAAAATTAAAACAGACAAGATGTACTCACATATATATGTTGATGATAAGATCGGTATTCATAAGTCCATTTTTATCATCACAAAACTTAAGTAATGTCTTAAGATGTTAAAATGAAAGGCATACAGAAAAACATTAGCAATAAGAGAATCGGCGAATGTAAGGCAATAACATAGGTAATAACAAATTCAAAATGCTAATTCGTTTATTACTTATATCTTATTGTTTATGTTTTTTTATGTCATAGCCTTAAAATAGTTTTCATATTGGCTTTGTCATTGGCTTTGACATTAGCCTTGTAAATAACTTATGACATCTTAAGATAATACCGATGTCTTAAAGCCATGAGCAGAGCAAAGTTTACCAAATTTGAGATTAGTTCTTTCTTCTGTTTAGTTAAATTCAAATCCAATTTCAATATCAATCTCTAATCTGATCACTTAAAAGATGATTTTAAATATAAGAACCGACTATGAATGGTATATACAATAAGACATAGTTAACAGATTAACAGTCAACATATAAAACATTAATTTTAAGTATCACATAATGTATACAAATATCAAATACAAAAAAAGCATAAGAAGAAAAGTACGTACATCTATCTTAAATATAAATTAGAAGATAGGAAGCAAAAAAAAAGAAACAAATAATATTGCAGATGCCCGGCGTTGCTTACCATATTGGAAAGTGCTGTAAGACCGATTGGTACTTTTAGCGTAATGTCAAATGTTGCTTTCAGCGCTGGCTCGTCCCAACATGGGAAGCAACGTCTAGCATCTGTCGGCTCAAACTGGGTAACCGCCGCGTATTCAACAGTACCGTCCTCTCTGAAATCATAAAAAATTCTATGTTATATCAAGGATGCTCACCATGTTCGATAACCCAATGAGACATGGCTGAGATGGAATTGTGAGATGTATATCAAAGGTTGTTTTAAAAGATGGTTCGTCCCAACATGGAAAAAACATCCGTGCTGATGTAGGACACAAATAGGTTACAGCACAGCTACTATCTTGCCTTTAAAGGATACATATAAATACATAGTTTAAATACTCTGTCTTCATTTATCCATATGATATATTCAGGTAATAATTTTCAGGAGCTAAAATTAACAAACAGTCATTGAAACATATTGTTAAAAAGGTTCTTTTTCTAATTAGACAGTTGGACAGAGATTAGTTTGGTAATTTTTTTATATATTCAAAATTGTCAGTTGTATTCTTACCCACTATATTTGCTTCTATAAAAGCCTTTCATCTTGTTATTGATCTCTCCCACGAATTCTATATTCAGGTATCCGCTTTTACCAGATGGCAGAGCTTCAGGAAAAACCAACGTAGCTGTTTCCTCCAATCCTGATAGTACAATTTTATCGGGTACAATGGTCTTGCCATCATTTCCATAAAAACTCGCGCGTTTTATATTGATTTCCAAACAATTCAATACAATGGTATCTGTAGGAGTTTCCACCTGTAATCCGAAAAAAAAAACGGATAAGAGAGAATTTTCGCAATCGTTATGTATGTCGCAAAGATAAGCATGAAATATAATTAACGAGAGGAAAAATAATAGATAACATTCGCAAGTGCAATTAGAATTGACGTCATGAGAAATTAACGAGCAAATCAAGGGATTAAAATCGCGACTGCCGACAATTAGAAGATAAGGCGGTTCGTCTTGATGTTTGCCAATCAGATTCGAATCTAAATGCTATTTAAACAGAAACCGGCAACGGGGAAGGGATCAGCGGGGGCGGGGCATTTCTTGGTTATGTTTCCCATATGGTCAGCGGCCGCTTTGTTCTCCATCGACTCTACTTTTCACTGAAGGGAGGGACGGGGAGAGTGGCAGCGAGAGAGGAATGGCGGTGGGTGACAGAGACTCACATTGAGATGCACTTTCTCCGTGCCGTCGAAGGTGGTGATATGCGGCGTCAAGAAGATATCGTAATGATAGGGACGCACGCACAACGGCAGACGGCGAAACGGCTTCTCGTCGCCCGACATCGCTCCGCACGGCTCGCTGACGGCAACCTGACACGTTTTCCCGCAGTAACGCGCGCCCTGGCTCCCACCGTTTCCGACGCCGACGGTACTCGCTCGTAACAGCCGCGACAACAGATTATCGCCAACTCCCTTCTCTTTTTGCTGACTCACAAGGCGACAGCGCACACTTACACGTGCGACGACGCGCGAGAACATGGCATGATGCCCCGAAGCTTCGAAGTTCGAGCCAGTTCGAGCTTGCCGAAGCTGTTGGACGACGGCTTATCGATCGCTTATCGATACTCCACTCCGTTGCGGCTCGATTACTCCGATACCGAAAAGTCGACGTCGAGACGTCGAGACGTCGAGTATCGATAATAAAGGTCTGTTCATAGTGTTCATACGGCTGCATACGTGACATGTGTGATGTGTGACATTTTAAAGAGAGGGAGAGAGAGAGCAGAGATTTTAAAGCTCGAATCATTTAAATTTATGTAGAACTTGGAAAGGTTTTTGTTAAGAAAAGATTAGGATCGGCATTCATAGTCTGTTCTTATCTTAAAACTGTCTTAAGTAATGCCTTCTACAATAAGCCACAAGTCAGAACGTCAGAAGTCTTAACCAGTCTTAACCAAGTCGTTCAAGTTGGCTATTGGCCAACTTCACCGATTATGACTTAAGATCGCTTAGAACTTCTGACTTACGGCTTATTGTAGAAGGCCTATTAAAATATACTAATATGACTCTGTAATTGGCTTCTATCTTAAAACTATGTGTATAAGATTTGCTTACTATCAATGCCGATCTAACTTCAAATTGGCCGGAGTATTTGAGCTATTATGGAGTCTATAAATAGATTTGGTTTTTACATGGAATCGTTTTTTTTTTAAATAAATAAATATTGTAGAATATATGCTAGATACCAATTACAGATATTGCAGAGAGAGAAAAAGAAAAGACAAATTATACGTATAAAAGTATACGTGTTCTAGTGTACATTAAATTGCCAATATTGAAAATCTATAATAGTATAAAACTTATGCAGATTTCAGTACTGACAGAAAGAGTATTTCCCGTTAAATAACAATAATGACACAAGACATCACAAACGTTGTTCTATCGATCTTTTTTATGAGTAACAAAAACAAAACGATTATATTACTTGTGCTTTTCTGCTGTCAAGTCACGTAAATATAAATCCCGCATAAAAATATACTACTAGTGTATAAGTAAATTCGACAAGTAGTGTCACTAATAATGTAATAGTTGATGGAGAAAATTTCATTAAAATTTCACTGAAATTTTTTTGAAATTTTATTGAAATTATGTATCGAATTTACTTATTGCACTTGTGACACTAGTAGTATATTTTTATGTGGGATCCTATTATATTTTTCGCGTCATTTCGTTGTTAGCATCTGATATAACAGATCAATAAAATAACAAAATTTGTTCGAGCGGACTTGGCTAAATGGGAAAGTTTGACAAAAGTTTGAAACCATCTGTAAGCTGTGCATAATATATATACGCCTATTTAAATATTCATGATTTAAGCGATAGTTTGATAACAAGTCAATGATTGTTAAATGACATAAAAAAAGAAAAACAATTTTAAAAAAATAAGAGAGAGAGAGAGAGAGAGACGGCGTTCTTTTTGTCCAACAGTCGCAAGCCGCAATGCGAACGTTCGCGGTTCGTTCAGTCTAGTTACTTTTCTCGTCTGCGATAAGTACTAAAGTACGGTGAGTACGCACGCGTTCCCGCTCCTTCGAACTTCATAAAACACTGAATACAACGGCGGTCGTCGTTCTAGGTTGTGGTGGACGCTGACGCGCGTCTGCCAGCGTCTGCCGTCTCGGCCGAATTCGGCTGTGGCTCGCGACTTTCGTGTCGTGCGGTGCGAGGTGGTGACGGTGGTGTGGGCAGTCAGTATCCGCGACAAGCGAGATAGGCTACCCGACAATCCCGACAATCCCAACCGGTCGGCAGACCCCGAATCCCGTCATCCCGATCGCAGATGATTTGCTGGAGGTAGTGGTGTGGTGTGCGCGAGCACCCACCGTCAGCGAGGGTTAAGCGCAAACGGGAGGGTTGACCGAATCATTTGCGATCCCGTGTAAGAGAAGAAGAGAAAAAATAGAGATTCTCGAAAAGAAAGAGATAGATACGTGTCTCCGTATATGAGTGTGTAGTGTGCACCGACGTGAACTTGCCCCTCTCGTGGAGCGGAGCGGCGGAGAGGTAATCTCTTGGAGGTGGCCGACTGGCGAGGATCCTCGCTGGTAAATTTTGTGATAGTAATATATTCTCTCGCGGTGGCGCACCATCGGCGCACCACCGTGCGGAAGGCTCCCATCGCCGTCCTCGCCGTCCTCGCCGTCGTCGTTGTCATCGTCCGCGGGGACAGCGCGGAGGCGTTTTCATGGCGCGAGGCGACGCGACGGGGATCGTGCGCGCTTCGCCGGAATCACCGGAATCACCGGAATACAGGAGGACGACGTGAGAGGGTCGCGCTCTAGGGAGCCCGCACGGCGCCCGGGGCTCTCGTCGCCGCACAGGAGCTGAGGAGCATCGGCCGAGGGAAAAACACAGCGGCGACAGCGGCGGCGGCGGCGCGTACCCACACACGCAGCCGAGTGCGTCACCGCCCATATGTGATGTGTCCCGCGCGTGCGAGCGAATGAGTAATCATGTACTGTCAGGACAAGGGTTCGACCGCCTCCAAGAGCAAAGAGGGTAAGTCGGGCATCCTTCCCCTATTTCTCACTCGCAGCCGACGTTTCGGCTCTCGCTGGCTCTCGCTGTTTCGGTTTCTCATCGGTTGGTCTTTGCGTGCGCGCGTGTGAACGAGGTGAGAAAGATAGATAGAGAGGGAGTGTACGTGGATGTGTGTGCGTGTGTGTGCGTGTGTGCATACGTGAAAGAACGAGAGAGGAGACGACGAATGAGAGAGAGGTAAAGAGAGTTCCGTTCCAGGATCATGGAGACGGGAGAGAAGGACCAAGTAGCAACAGCAGTCTGACGGAGAGGAGCGGAGAGATAGAAAAAGAGGAAGAGGAGAGGGAGAGAGAAAGAAAATGAAAATAATAATTCTCTCTCTTTCTCTCTCCTCGCGCGCGCGTCCCTTGTATGTGTGTATGTACGGTATCTCCTGATGGCAGGCACTCAGGCAGAAGAGAGACAACCGAGTTCTTCAGTATATATGCAACTCAAGCGAGAGAGAAGTTGAACATTATTTTCCTTCGCCGGCTTGATATTAGCGTTGGCCACAGGAAGAAACGCGCGTGCTTATCAATTTCAGGATTGGGATCGCCGTATCTTTTCGAGTCGCACGATGAGTACAATGCAATCTTTTGTGTAACACGAAGAGAGAGGGAGAGAGCCTACGTTTTATCTGACACTTGAACATCTCGACCAGAGATTTGTTCGGTTATTCGACGTGTGAAACTAATGTATATTAGTTCGTTGAACCCCCTATGCCGTAACTATAGTGCATACCTGTATGCAGAAAAGAACGTGTGTGTCGATACTCGTGTGCGTGTATGTACGTGTGACTGAATGGCGTGTCATGTGCCGTATACATACGGCAATCTCGAAGTTTTTATCGTGTTAATAAGTGTCCCGTGAGAGTTTGCTTTGTTATGTGGCTTGCTCCAAGAAAAAATTATAGTTGGCTGGTTCGGACGAATTGATACACATACTTGGAAAGTGTATACTTAAGGATACATACTTTCACTTTTAATTGCAGTAAAAATCCATTATCTTCTACGAACGGATGAGTCATCTACGTTCTGAGAAGTTGAATTAAATTACTTTGGATTCGGAATAAAACTGTGTTCAAAATTACTTCGTTCATTGAGTGTCATTATTCTTGCTTTATCTGTAGTATAACGGTGTGTAATATCTACAAAAAAAAATTATTAATATTTGTATGATGTAATCATATTCATATTTTGTATCATGTATGGTTGTTTTTTATCGTATTGTAATTTCCTGTGATATAAAGTTCCTCGCATTGTCATTTGAGAAGAATGTGATGCATATATACCTCTATCATCATGAAGGAGCACTGGCATAACACAGCGTATGATGTCATCATAAATGTAATGATCTGTTATATCTAAATTACTCCGATGTTCTTGGCCTTCTGTTATGATGTCATGCTATCTCAACTTACATTCGGTGTATTAAATTGTGTGTTTAAACATTACGTTTGTTACATGCAGGGCCTGTGACAATGCGGGAAAAGAAAGGCGGTGCTCTCAGTAGAGTGCAAAAATTAAAAAAGCGCCTTAGTCACAGCTTTGGACGGCTTTGTAAGTATTTTTTGTATAGGTAATTATTTTTACATTAATAAAATATAATAGTAATCACAAGGATTTAAATATTGAACTTTGTTTTAATGTTTTTTCAATATTAACAAGTATATAATTAATGTCGGGCAAATAATTGCTTTTGCCTATTGTAATTAAACAGCATGATGTTTTAGTGATATAATTATTATTGATATGTATATTGCAAATATTATAATATTACAAAGATCGAGTAAAATAGTTTTATACAATTAAATCATGAATCGTTTATTAGACATAATTAATGATGATTATAAACATACATTTAAATATTATTTATTTTATTACAGCTATATCAAAAGAAGAGGCTGATGATGCAACAACGAGAGGTCAATTGCCATATAATGGTTATTCGGAGGAGTTCCTAGACCGCTTGGAGCCAAATGGCAATATACCTGCGGACAAAGATCGTCGTTATGGTGAGCTTTATCCAAAAAAACATATATACATGGTTTCATAATATTTTATAGATGTAGTATATCATGATGTAGGTTTAGATGTTTATATACTTTTTGAAGTAAGAGATGAAAACAAAGAACTTAAACTCGTGCTCTTTATTATATTATAAAGTAAAAATCTAATTTATGTGTACATATTTTATAAAGTTATTTATTAATTAATTTGTATTTATAAGAATGCCCTCTTTTACATATTTTGTTACTAAAAACACTAAAAAAATGAATATTAAAACACATTTGTTAATGATCAAATATCACGTTGTTGTTTTTCTGCATATTATACATAGTTGAAATTATGCATACGTAAGAGTAGCTGTCCCGCGATTGTTTAAATGCATAAATAACATCAAAATACGTATATATGTAATTTAAGCAAAGTACAGTTATTTACATATCCAAAATTTTATAAAAATCTGTGATTTTATGTATTTCGATTGCTGTTATTTTAAGAATGTTTTCGGAAATTGGACTGTCATAGAATGGACAGGTGTGGGCGACCATGAGAGAGTGCATCGACAGCTTTCGGTTTCTAGCGATTCGAAGCTTCTCGATGAAGATATACGAGAGGAAGCTAGGGTAATTCTGCGGCCCCGACGTCCACCGCGGCCCAAATCTGAAGTTTTCCTTGGCCCAGAACCTAGAAGAACTAAAAGATTTTCCGCTTTTGGGGTAATGTATTATATTACATATATGTACTCATTTGCATTAATTGTCTATCAAGATACTAAACATTAATCTCAATTTGTCTCGACAGGGAGATTCGCCATTCGGTAAATCCGAAGCTTATATAAAACTGGAGCAGTTGGGAGAGGGATCATATGCCACAGTGTTCAAAGGCTATAGCCATCTCACTAATCAAGTGGTGGCTCTTAAAGAAATTAGACTGCAAGAGGAGGAAGGAGCTCCGTTTACTGCCATTCGCGAGGCAAGTCTCCTCAAAGAGTTAAAACATAGCAATATCGTGACTTTACACGATATCATTCATACCCGCGAGACGCTCACCTTTGTGTTTGAATACGTTCACACCGATCTATCCCAATATATGGAGAGGTATTTCGGGAACGGAGGATTGGATCCACGTAATGTTAAATTGTTTCTTTTTCAATTATTGAGAGGACTGGCATACTGTCATCGCAGGTAAAGTTTATAGTACGTAATGTCGATGTCTTCATCTTGATACGCGTCGATTAATTTGTGTTACTGCATACTTTAGGAGAGTTCTGCACAGAGATGTAAAGCCACAGAATTTATTAATCAGCGAGATAGGAGAACTTAAATTGGCAGACTTTGGGCTAGCAAGGGCCAAATCCGTGCCATCGCATACATACTCACATGAAGTCGTGACCTTGTGGTATAGACCGCCCGACGTTCTTTTAGGTTCCACAGAGTACTCCACCTCGCTTGACATGTGGGGAGTGGGTTGCATATTTGTGGAAATGTTAACTGGTGAACCGACATTCCCAGGTGTACGCTGTACGTACGACCAACTCGATAAGATATTTAAAGTGCTGGGCACACCTACCGAGGAGACTTGGCCAGGTGTCACGCATCTGCCCGGGTATAAAGCACATAGACTGATATTTTATCCGCCGCGGAAACTGGGACTCTCGTTTCCTCGGCTTTATGATATCGCCGAGGGCGATAGTATGGCGTCGTCGCTCCTGCAGCTGAATCCCGATCAACGGATAGGTGCGGAGGAAGCGTTACGTCATCCCTATTTCGCCTCTCTTCCTAGGAAATTATATGAATTACCTGATGGTAAGGGTTTTGTAAAATTTCGCACAACCAACGTTGTCGTGAAATGTATACGTCTCATGTGACGAAATCTATTGATTCTGTTGCAGAAGTGTCGATATTCAGCGTAGAAGGTTGTCACTTGTATACAAACTCGAGGCACGGGTGCGCGGATTCGCGTCACACGACTCTTAAGACTTGAGGTTAAAGCAAACGTTAAATGAGTAAATTATAAGTAAATTCGCAATTTACACGTTGAGTGAAATATTCATTCTCATGAGATTCATATGTGTGTGTGAATACACACACATATACACACACAGCACACACAACAGATACATATACAGACATAACAGATACACAGGCGCACATGCACTACTCCCAGATGCGTTGTTCGCTCTCTCTCAGGGCTGCTCCATGATTTCCGCCACTTTATTCTTTTCACACACATGCAATAATAATATTCTTTTCTCCTTCTTTTCTGAAAATATACGTATCGAGTAAATTAATTATTAACGAAGATAAATCGTAATTCTGGTCAAGGAAACAAGAAAGTAAAGCTTATGGCTACAAGTAAAAAAAAAAAGATTATAAGAACTTGCGCACGCTCGATTTAGGAAGCAAAAGCACGCACGACCCATCCTCGCACTTCGTCCAAATACTAGATTTAGATCAATACCAATCAAAAAGAAAGATACCATACCGCCGCCCTGCGTCTCCCCGATCCCAGCCCAAGCCAAGTAGGGCGGACGGTCGCTGGTTAGCAAAACTATTTACGAAGTAATTACTACTTACCTTAGAAAAATTATGGAAGACCTGTAGCACTTTATATAAACGAATTTTACTGCTGTTTCGAATACGATGTTGGTCACTAGGACAGTTGAGTATATTGATAGATAAGATAGGGAACCGTTGTTCGAATTAAATTTATTGTTAGCCGTGATGATAGTATGTAAGGTATAGAAGTTTAGGGGGGTTAAAACAAAAACAGCGCATCAGTATTGGTCAAGTGCCATAGTAGCCAACATCGCGAGATGCAGTGAGAGAAACTAATTGAACGCTCATCGTTAATAATACCCGATTGTAGTGATTTAGACGTAAGTGATTAGCATTAGATCGTATTTAATATCACAATCGAAGTTTATCGACAATGTCGCAACGTAGCGTAAATGATAGCAAATTGAGACAAAAAGATAGAGTGAATGAGAAAGAAAGAGAAATGAAGTAGTGATTTTAGACTTGTCGAAATTTTATTGGTTCAATTTACTTTTAATTATTATTGACATTAGCCAAATATGGTGCTCGAGCTGTAAACTGTGACATGTACAATCGATCTCATACTCGTGATATAGTTATATTTAACGAGTATCCGTTCGATTTTTTAAAAAAATTACCGGATATAAAATAGCGTTGGCAATAGTAGAAATAGGAAAATGTAAAGAAAAAAAAAACGGCGTTACAGTTCTTCCAAATTTTGTCTAAGCTATAATTGACGATTTTTGCGGTAAATATTACTCCTTTTCGTAGGTTACATTTATACCGATTTTTCAGCACACTTATTAAAAAAAGAAAAATATATCAACGAGGTGAAAGTAAAAGAAGGGAGAGGGAGTTTCGAAAAGATTTGAAAGACGCTATTATTATTACTACCGATTATTGCGTTTATTTCGGTAGATTGTATATAGAATTACCAGATTCGTATTATCGATGATGCTGAGATAGCTAAATCGAGATAATAAATGTGACTTTGTAAGAAATTCAAATGTATGGTAATCTGGACCCTGTTCATCCTTAACCCGGCAGTGGTACCACAGGGCTAGGCAAAAAAAAAGCTTGCAAAAAAGAAAAAGAAATCGCATCTCACTTTACGGGAGTGCACATTTAAACTACTCTGAACTGAAACGCCAAATACTGTTAAAAAAAAGTTATACTTATTCATCTATTACAAAGTACACTTATAAAGATTTATTTTTACATTTATGAAAAAGATATCAGTAAGTCGTAATAAATCCTGCAACGGAAATGCGTATTGAAGTTTGGAAATGTTGCATTTTATTTTTGCAACTTACATGATACAGATTATGTGCAAAAAAATTTCTTCCATGATATTTAAATAAAATTTTTATTTTTTTATCTAATTTCTTCCATCAGAAACGTTTTCTTTATTGTAAACAGATTGCAGTCCCAATATATTCCTTTATTATCTTGGCATTACTACTGTTATCATTCGAAATATCATCTTTTATCGAAGTTAAATATACGTAATGTAAAATTAAGTTTTAGAGGTTTATATTATGATTCTTTGTTTCTTATTCTGCCATTTTAGTGAAAAGCAAGCATTTATAGAATGAATTAAGTAGGTCGATATTGTAATAAGTATAATTTTTTTATGTTCACGGAATTCTGAGATATATATATTCCGGTGAATTGTTTTTTTAGGAAGTGGTGCTAATACTTTTTTACTCTAATGTGAAATTTGTAATAAACTTATCCCATCCTATGGATGGTAACTCCGAATTTTGTTTCTAGAAAGAAATATTAAACGTTTAATGTATATATTTACATGTAAACACGAATCCGTTTACATCGATCTCAATAAATGTAAAAAGAATAGAGGAAAAAGAAAATTGAAGTGTCACAACTCTTTTTTATATATAAAATATTTTTTTCTTATTCATATTATATACATCTTAAAAGTATACTTAAACATCGATCTTTTTAACTGGATTTTTTATTTTTAGTCCTATTTAACTATATTTATTTTATTTATTAAATATTAAAATTATATATAATACTCCAAAAATAGTTACATTTCATATACAAATACAGAACTAGATTGATTTTTAAAAATGACAAACAGTAACGCGAAAACTATATATATATAAATCGATTTTGTAATATGAACTTTGTTATATTTATATTTTATGTATATAATATTTTTATATCTTTTATGTGCACGCACGTATATATATTTTACATTATGTCTAATTCTGATATAGCTAATATTTTGTTTGAAATGAAGTTTATAAATTCCATATTTTGGGTACATTTATTAGACTTTTTGAAAATTTACTTTCTTTAATTTTTAATTAACATTTCTGAATAATAAATAATTTCGTCAAACATGATGCAATCTTTTGCAAGGAAAATATAAATAATTTATATGTACACGTCCCTAAAAACTTTCGTATTGACTACAAACAAATTTTACCACTGCCGAGTTAAACGCCTACCATACATAACGCGTTCCGTTCAATTTTCTAAAAATAAAAGTTTTTGTAGAGCTTTAATATGTACTTACGTTGTTTAAGCATCCGATTTTGTATCTCTTCCGGTCTTCAATTGTACATTTTATTTATAAAATTTTTATATAAAGAAATCGCAAATATTATCGAAACCGCTACGGAATTGCGTATCGGAAAAAAATAAAAAGAAGAAGAGGAAGGCATTATGTTTTCACGCATAGATTTTGCGTTCGAAAGTGAACATTCTTGAACACCTCGCGTCGTTATGAATATGTGGTATTACATATGTCTGACGATTAGACCGATTGATAATGATCGATTCCGATTTTATTCGGAAGCGACAAGTTGAACGTATTGTGCCTGTGCTACAAATATTTGAAATAATAAAGATACAACTCTCGCTATATATATATATATATATTGCTTCCTACGAATTTTACATCTATTTTCGAAACGCATGGCATAATGTTCTTGACAATCTGAGCAATATTACAAATATATTAATTTTAAGAACTTTGTATACAAACTGTTTCAGGTTTACATAGGACAATTTACAAATTTGGAAATAATTCATATTTGCAGAATGGAATGTTGAAAGCCGAAATAGCCATCTATCAAAGACAGTTTTTGCGAAGTATCTGTTAGAAATTTTGTCGACAGAATACAATTTGCTAACCGGATACGATGGCAGATTACCACCAAACACCAAATGAAATCTATAGAATACTACTCCATTTAAGTTAATTATGGTAGATTCTCCTCAATTTCTACCGGCAATCTGCTGTCAGGTTACAGTGATAAAACACGAGCTTAATACTGGATAAAACCGGGATTAAAATAGAATAAGTATACATTAGAATACATAGTATATTAATTAAAGTAAACAAGAAGAACAGAGTTATGAATGAAAATATAATAGTTTTGTTCCTAGTAGTTAAAACAGCATTAAAACAGCACTGGAACAAAGGTAGGACAAGCAAGAGTCTACTTTGAGTCATATATTTTATTTAGAATTTTTTCAATTTCAATTTTAATTTTTTTTTTCGTTTCAATATATTTATCTCTCACTTTTTTTTTTTAAATATAAATGATTGAATATCTCAATTATTTCTCATAATTGACACGTGTATGTATAATTATGTATTTTATTGAATGTAAATTATTGAATTTTTCCTAATTGACGCGTGTATGTATAATTATGTATACATGTCTGAGCATAAGTATATATTTTTCATAAATTAAAGAAGAAATTTTTATATGTATAATTTTATACGGCCGCACAATGATACCCTTTTTACTCACGCTAGGTGCTTCACTGATGTGGCGTTCCCCGCGCATGCGCAAAAAATCCAATTCTCTCTACGACGCCGCGCGATTGGTCGATCGGCGGAGCGCAGACTTCACGGAGTTTTACGAACGCAGGTCAGCGTCTTCGTCTGCCTTGTTTATCGTAGCGTGGAAAAGAGAAAATCAGTTTAGCCATGGGCGCTACAGTGCGTTGCCAGTCTTTGTCGTGTGCCTTGTCTGTACCTGCCAGCGATGCGCTTTGTGCGTACGCGTGATCGCTCGACGGAACATGTCCAGGAACGTTCTTCACGCGCCGTGTTCAATTAGGGTCACTTGATAAATCGAACGATCGGTGGCAAACAGCGAAAGGCAAAGACGGCGAACGGGCGCGACGAATTTTCCCCTCGAAGGTAAGTGCGGCAAGCGGTACCTTCTCTCTCTCTCTTTTTTTTTTTCACCGCCCTTGCGACTTTTTTTTGGCTTCCTCGCTGACTCGGAACGCTGACGATGACATCATCGATTCTATGGATAATAAATTCCTGTGGAGTGTCGATTGACGGGTCCTGGGAGTCAATGAGCATGGAACTTTTTCCCAAGGGCGGAAACGTACAAAGTAAACATTTTTTCCGTGGTATGTGTGTGTATGTGTGGCGTATGTATATATATGAAATTTTCACTTTTCATGCTTTCCGCTCTAAAGAAAAAGTTACATGATCGACCTTTTGGAGATAATCGGAGATCATTGATATCGACCACTTTTCGTTTGGTAAAAATATGTGTATGGGTGTGTACGCGTACAACTTATATACTTTATACCGTACACATATAGATTACATTTTGCAAGATGTATCTGCGAAACGCTCGAAGGATTGTTAATTAATTACGCATTACAGACCGAACGTCCGGATATTCATATTGGATCACTGAAACGATAATGTCAGTGCTCTTCTATTATCCCCGAGAGCCCGTTTTTGGTTACGAAAATTTTTACCCAGAAACCGGGTAGCTTTCGCTGCAAAATAGACCTGTTTTTTTTTTTAGCTGAACTTCTCTGCGCACAGTTCATCTTTCCTCCTTTTCTCTTCACGTTGGAAGTGTGGAGTTCATCTGATGTTTTTAGATAAAAAAAAACTTAATATAATCCCATCGATACCCTCAAAGATTCTTCGATTTGCAACGCATGATTAGGCTTTTTCTTTTTAAATGAACCTCTTACGCACTTCATCTTTCCTTCTTTTTTCTTAGAAAAAAAAAAGATGTACCGTGGAAAAGGTTCAGTTAAAAGGACAGACTTAATGTAGTCTTTTCTGTGACATCAAAGGTTCCTCGATTTGCAACGCATGATTAAGATAGAAAGTCAATTGCGTCTTAAAAATGAGATGAAAATTACAAAAGCGAACAAATTTAGAAGAATAGTCATAATTTAATTGATCAATACCTAATAAATTTGCTCACTTTTGTAATTTTTATCTCGTCTCAAGATGTACAATCGACCCCCTGTTGTTTTTAGCTAAATCCTGTTGTTTCTTGCACGGTTTCAATTTTTCTTCTTTTCTCTCGACTTTGGAGAAAGAAAGGAAAAAAGGTGAATTTGCAAACGGTTTCAGCTAAAAAGACGGGTCTATTCCGTCCCCGCGCGATGAATCACGTATTTTTCTTGCCGTTCCGCTGTGACTCATATTCATTTCCTTTTTTCCTTTCCCCCCTATTACCGGATTTATGGCAAATAGATATAAGAAAATTGTTTTACTGTGTATAATGACTTTTGGAGCGCACGTGTGCACTGCGCGCGATCTCTCGTCGTCCTCGTCCTCGATCGTAAGAGCGTCAGATAAGAGAATTCCTTCCGTGTATATCGGAGACGTTTCTCGCGCTCGAATAATCGTCTGAAATTCGCGTGATAAATACAAACAAAGACCATTTGCAAGCAAAAGTGAATAGAAAATTCATTAAATTTCTCGCATCGTGATAAATTTTTCATCAGTTTTCGATATTTTGAGTACTGAGAGAACGAATTTCTGTATCCGACGTTATTTTCTCGTCTTTATCAGTTAATTTGATATTTGACATTATGATATTTGTGACAAGAAAGATAATTTCTAGTAACATTTATTCATTTGCGTTTGTAATAAATTATTCAATTTGTTACGTGTTGTTCTTTATACTTGCGTCTATAGATTCAGAGAGTTATAAAAATAAGTGTGTATTATTAGAAGCTTCTTGCGTAGAATATTTTGAGGTAATGCACATGATGATTCTGCAAACACTTATTTTTCTGATGTTTTCAGATCTACACAGATACCATGGGTCGTTATACAGGAAAAAAATGTCGTCTTTTGACAATGTTATGGCTGACAGCTTTATTTTTTTTAGTCGAAATCGTAGTTGGTTATGTCACCAACTCAATGGCTTTAATAGCAGATAGTTTTCATATGTTGTCAGACGTAGCCGCTTTAGTGGTAGCATTTCTTTCGGTGAAGGTAAGTTCTGCAGTTTGTTTTGAATTTTAGATCTCTTCTTTTTAGCTCAACTTTTTTGCACGGTTCATCTTTTCTCTTTTTCTCTTCACAAACATGTTTATAAGTTTATATACTTCACATCCGAGTGTTCCTCAGGTATTATATTATTCTTGTTTACCAGTCGGTAAACAACAAATATGTAAAATTATACTTGGGTGGTACTCAGGTGAGAATATAAACATAGCCCAACATAAAAAGAGAAAAGACGGAAAAACTTAAAGAATAGATCTCTTGTTGAAAAATTTTATTGCCAATATTTTATTATATTTAATATTGTTGATTGTTTACAAACAATTTTTGGTGTTGTAGATGTCACCGAAGAAATGGTCCAAAAACACATTTGGTTGGGCCAGAGCTGAAGTATTAGGAGCTTTAGTGAACGCCGTGTTTTTGGTTGCTTTATGTTTTAGTATTACTGTAGAAGCATGTAAAAGATTTATCGAGGTAGAAGAGATACATGAAGCTAAACTGTTGGTTGGAGTTGGGGGACTTGGTCTGCTGGTGAATGTGATAGGTTTATGTTTATTCCATGGTGAGTATAGCGTGTATCATACAACTCAACTTTTATTTGTTTTCGATAAAATTTAAACTGTTTAAAATATATAAATAAATATGACATTTTTTTTGATATGTAGATATTTATCCTTATTTTAAAGATTCTCTAAAGTTGTCCTGTTATTATATAAAAGTGTAAAATCATAAAAAAACTGCTTATATTAAATATTTGTATATTAATATTTAGAAGAATGTACAGAAGAATACTCATTCAGAAATTTCTATTTTTACTTTCTCTTTCTGTTAGATAATCTTTGTAAAGCATTTTATTTGTATTTCGCAACTTAATTATCATCTTTCGTATTTAACCATGTGATAACTTAATAATGGTTATGGATAACAGTATTGTATATTAAAATTGCTGTTTGCTTATAAGATTCTTTGTTCAATGCTGTGATGTTATCTTATTATATGCTCGAAAGATTTTATTTTGAGAGTTAAGATAAAGAAAAATTGATTATGAAATGTACATGGTTAGTAAATGTATTATCAGTATATTTAAAATACAAAGCTTTTGCAAATATAAGACAGAAATAAAATTTTTGTAAAATTACGGGATCTATATCTCGAGATTGCAAAGAGAGAGAAATGTACGAGCTATAATATAAATGTTAAAAATTCGTCAAGGAAGAAAAGTATCAATATCTGTTATCTTATTGATGTCAAACTGTAACAGAGTATTTAAAAAACATTCGATTTCAAAAAATGAATGTTAATGATATTAAAAAGGAAAATTTATTATTTTACTGCATTTCATGAAACTCTGAATAATCTGTCATATTTAATGTATTTTATAACATATTTGAAAAACAATTAATATTTCTTAGATTAAATTTAATTTAATTAATCGATTTTTTCGTTATATATCTTATAAGATAAAAGTAATCGATTTTATATCAATAGATACTTATAAGTGCAATTATTGCAGAACATGGAAGTGCTCATGGCCACTCGCATGGTATATCTCGAAGTCATAACAGATTAAGCACTTTGGTAGGCACAGACGATAATGAAAATGACGAAGCTTATAGACCTTCGACACCCCAAGTAAAACGAGCGCATGGCCATTCGCATGATGCAAGTCAGATGAATATGCGAGGGGTATTTCTTCATGTACTTTCCGATGCGTTGGGATCTGTCATTGTAATTGTGTCTGCTCTAATTGTATGGTTAACGAATTGGAAGTATAGGTAATTATATACTACATATTCCTATACATTCTATATAGATACTGAAGAATTTTGAATATATAATTAAAAAAATTTTTTACTTAGATTCTACATTGATCCTGCATTGTCGCTTTTATTAGTCATTCTTATCCTGCGTTCAGTGTGGCCGTTACTTCAAGAATCAGCTTTAATTCTATTGCAGACTGTGCCAACACACATTCAGGTAATATTGTTGGCTTGTATAATGCTATAACACTTTTATTTTTAAAGTGCATGGTACATATTTATGATATACATTATTTGAATTGTAAATTTATTTATACAGGTCGATGCTATACAGCAACGTTTGTTGGAGAACATAGATGGCGTATTAGCTGTACATGAGTTCCATGTGTGGCAATTGGCGGGTGATCGTATTATAGCTAGTGCGCATATAAGATGTAGAAATCTTTCAGAATATATGAAAATTGCCGAACAAGTTAAGGAATTTTTCCATAACGAGGGTATACACTCGACGACTATTCAACCAGAATTTATTGACGTAAGTAAATACACATATATAGTAGTACTATAAAAAAAATCTGTTCACGTACGTACGCCAAATAAAACAGAATTAGACAAAAAAATTTGTAAAAAAACTAGGTGAAAATGTTATTCCGAGCAATATATTTTTAATACGTTTTCTATCTATGTTTGTAAGTTATGATTAAAAAGTCTCTCTGTGAGTCACATGTACGTTTAATGCGAAGTTAACGATCTTTTGTTCAAAGTTAATGATGCGTAAGATGAATGTTCACCAAACTATCTGCGACTCACAGATAAATGACGTTTCAATCACGTCTTATGATTGACTCTAATTTGAATTATTTTTGTTGTTAAATATTTTTATTAAAAATATCTTTCTATCATTATAGTATCATTCTAATAGCGAAATTAAAGAGACTCCCACGGAAGATTGCGTGTTGGATTGTCCGAAGACTGATAAGCCATGCAATCACGCGACATGCTGTGGTCCTTCCAAACAAGTAAGTACCGTGTCATAAATTTCGTGTCTTTGCATTCATCATCGGTATATTCTTTGGTTTCTTAGTATAGTATGGAAAGAGATATAAGTGCTCCATCTGTGTACCCCAGTTCAAAGTACCTTGGACAAAGCTTAGATGGAATAAAATCAGAATCAAATACGACTATAGATCGCGATAGTTTGTCTACTACATCTGGGAACCTAAATTTTCTACTTCATCCATTTGAAAGTACAGTTATATTTGTTTGTGAAAGAAAAAAAGCATTTTTTGTATGCTTCAACGAATTTGCTTCAATTGTTTGATAAGTTAACTAGCCGTTTTGCATTCAATTCACATTATTTATCTAAATCTAAATTCAAAACCAGATTATAATAAGATCGATACAATCATCAACGATACGAAATCAAAATTGTAGGTTAACTTCTATCTTTACATTTTGTGTTTGACTAACAAAATAAAAGAGAATTGTTAATATGTATTTATCAAGGTTGGGTAGTGCTAAGTTAAAAAGTTAAAAAGTTAATTAATTTTAACTTAATTTAGTTACATTTTAAACTTTTCACTTTTTAACTTTATTTAGTTACATTTTATCTGTAACTATTAATTTTTTATTTAATTCTTTGAAGTCAAGTTTCAGACCTAATACGCGGCAATAGTGATAACTTAAAATGAGGTGAAAATTGCAAAAGTGAGCAAATTTACTAGGTGTTGACCAATGAAATTATAAATATTCTAGTGAATTTGCTCACTTTTGTAATTTCCACTTCATTTTAAATTACACAATCGACCCCCAGATTTCAATCTGTCAGAAACCGTGTATTTCAATGTATCTAGTTTTTGATAGGTTGAAATCTATTATTTCTTATTACTTCTACCGCTATTCCCTCGTATTGTGTCTGAAGCTTTAGTCATACCACATGCCAGTATTCATAGTTGAATCTTATATACTAAACTTTAGAAAATAAGTATAAACAAAACACGTAAATAAAATATAGAGTATTTTCTAAATGAAGTATATATTTGTCATTTCCGTTACTTAGTTGTAAGACTGGAAATGAACTTAAAAAGTAAAAACAAACATTTAACTTTTAACTTTTTAATTATAATACTTTTTTTTATTAACTTAACTTTTAATTCAATTAATTTAATTATAAATTAACTTGTATCTTAACTAAGTTAAATTTTCAAGATTGTTAACTTTAACTTAACTTAGTTTAAAAAAAAGTTAACTTACCCAACTCTAGTATTTATTAATACATGTTGTGACAAACGTCTCTTGTAAATCGTAAAAATTAATTTCTTTCACATTTTGTTCTTGTTCATTAACCTTACTGATAAGGATTTGTAAAGATTTATATAGACAATAACTTATATAATACAGGGTCGTGAGACTCCTTCACCTGGAGAGACACCGTACATGTGCAGACAGCGTAATAGCTTGGCACGTTCGACAGGCTCTATAGGAGGAACAGAGCAGCAAGAAGTGAATGAAATGGAACGCGGACACTTGTTATCACTGCCCGCTTCGCATCCAACATCATTTCACTCCGTCCAAGTTCCTCACACTCACGTTAATGCACCAACTGTCTGAACTCTCATTGCATTATCAAATATATCTACCTCCATAGTAAAATACGCGAGATGCGTCATGATTTATTGTACAAATATACAATAAATATGTATCTACATAAAATTCATTAATATCACAGTTGATGGCAGTGGTTGAATGACATATTATAGCAATTGCTTATAATTGATAAATTAATATATTCATGAAATCTTACAAATTAAAATTTATTTAAAAATTTTTCCTCCTTTCTGAAATAGTTTGGCGAATATCGAAATCTGTCAGTTTTTCATCTTTGCCATCAATTTACTTAGAGTAAATGATTAAGATACATGATAAAAAATTAAAACCCAAAGGCATATTAATACCAAATATATTACGTTATATGATGTTCTATACGCTCTATATGCTCGGATATAAATAATAAAATTTCGAATTTTTACTATAAATTTCTTAGAAAAAAAATTTCAAAATTAGAAGATTTTGCGACTGATGCATAATTTATCGCATAAAATATGTTATCTAAGTTAAGTATTTTTTAAATCTCATTTGTATATTGATTTGACAGTGCGGTATTATAAAAATCCCACTTTACAAAGCTCTTTATTTATATGTAATTTTTATTGCATTGATTGTAATACGTAATCTATAAGATAGGACGCAAGAGTACCAAATCTCTTCGTTATGTTTATGTATTCTTTCCTCCATATAATTCTTAAATGTTAAGTCTGTATATTTTTTATGTATTTCTTATAGATTTAAGCAATTATAAAAGAAAATTACCAGACGTGTATTAATTGCTTTTCCCTGTATAATACTTATACAATACCTGCGAGAAGTGCTGTGACAATTATTTTGAAAGATATTTTATATTGATATACATTAATAATTTATTACAAATTTTTTTACAAAATTTAATTTGATGTGACGAATATTATATATAGTTTTATTTAATTTTTTTAAGATACTGTGCTGAATTACGTCATTGTTGTTTGATCCAATTATAGAAATAGGACACGTCAGTGTATACACCAGGAACTCCTGTATTTCCGCAACCTATTCCCCATGTCACCAGCCCAGCAACTATATACTGACCGCTACTTGTTGGACATACCAACGGTGAACCACCATCGCCCTTTAAAGAAAATTCATGGTGTTATTAATGGATACGTTAAATTATGGAAAAATAACTTCGTGATCTGATTGCTATGCAATATTTATTACTTTGCAAGAGACAATATGTTATATTTCTTACAGTGCATGCGTCTGCTTCCGTTCCCCCTCCTGCGCACATGAAACTGCTGTGCAGAACAAAGTTGGCTCCTAGTCTGGTCCTTCGAAGGGCCGTTTGGCATCCCGCCTTACTCAATACGGGTAAAGCTACCTCTTTTAGAATATCTTGTATCTGTCCGTTATTAAAGTCATTTTTTCCCCAGCCTGACATCAAACACCTTCAAAATATTGAAAATAAAATATTAGATAATCGCAACGTATTTATTATCAAATTATATATAGAGGGACATTTCGACATTTAACAAAATGATATAATACAAAAATTAATATATTTGCAATATAAAATAGAAATTAGATCATTACGCATTTTGTTGATAGAAGGGAATTCAAACGTAGACAGAATTGAAAGTAATTTTAGACCGAATATATCCATTGTACGTACTTTGTTCCCGATGGAATTGATGTAGATGACAAGCATGCCGTATTAATGTTAGGATTACTTGCAATAGGAGCAGGCGACCTTAGACTAAGTACTGCTATATCGTTCTGGAGATTTTGCGAATTATAATTACTTATCACGGAAATTTTTGAGATGCCGATATCTGTAGTTGGTTCTTCTTCAGATCCAAGACTCCACTCACCTAATCTCGCCTTAATCTCGTTAGCACTGTAACACATTTTTAATATACATACATGAAGAATAAGATATTAAAAATCTATATCGTATTATAGTTTTAGAAATTATCCTCTTTGAAAGTTTATAAAAAGATATTGTAAGGTCTGATTGCACCAACGTTACTTTAGCATTACGTTAGCGAGGCTTAAAATCTCATTTTCTCTCTTTAAAGTCGAAAGAAAGGAAGAAATAGAGTTTCAAGCCTCACTTAAAGTCAAAGTAATGTTAGTGTAATCGGACCTAAGACGCATATTCTTCAAAAATTTAATTTTATAATTTAATATTACATTTTAACTTACCTATACTGTGCCACCTTATGAGCGACGGTAAGAACACGTGTTGGACTGATAAGCACTCCTCCTCCGATATAAAAACCTTGGATGTTGATAATGGCCACCATCCAAGGATATGCACCGTAAGGTGCCAATCCTGGTCCCAGTGATTGCGATTCTATTCTTTGAACACCACAAGGAACGTCGTCATCATCGTCATCATCGTCGATTACACAGCAATATGTAGATCCAGTAGGGCAACCTGTGTTCTATAAAAGTATAAAATTGAAGTAGTTAATATAATACTATATTGATATACTATACAACGATCGTTAAATATATTTATGTAATAATATGTATAAATTTACTTTTTTCATACAAAATTTATATATAAAATAAATAATTCTAATTTGTCTGCAAAAATATATGCAAATATTTCAAATGAGTTCTATCATTATAATATTTTTTTTTCAGTATAAACTGAAATATTACCGGAGTCACTACTCTGATGTCAATGCCACCAGTAGTGCCTTCGGGACAGATAGTTCCAGAAATGCACGCACATTCGTCATCTATAAAAACATAATGAATTTAGGAAACATTGATATAGTAATTTAGGAATTAAATATATTATAAATTAAATTATAAAAATTAAATACATTTTATAACATAATTAAATACATTATAAATTAAGAAGTCTGTTTTTCTATTTACAAATTCTTTGATACCATTTAAATAACTTTAAATCTTTCAGGTATATCATTAATATTTTTCACGCAATTAATAATTTTTTCATTATCTCTATGTTATTTTTTATTATTTATTAAATTTTGTAGCTTATCATTAATATTTCACATTTTTCAAGTTTTATAGCAATAATATCGCTTATCTGTTACAACGATCCAACTAAAAAAATTGTCATTTTTTTAGTTGCTTACAGAAAAAGATTAAAAACATAAAGGAGAAAAACATACTTTTATTCCTTTTAACCAGTTATTTCACCAAAATTGCATTTCAAAGTCATTACAAAATTTTAATGTTTTGAAACATTCAGACTCATTTTCTCGAAAACTTGATCTTATTAGTAGTGTCATTGTTGTGACAAAAGAGCGGTATATATATTCAAGAAAATACATACCCTGTGCAAAAACAAACGTTTGCTGCAATAGCTGGCATGACAGTACGAACAGCAAGACGTTATTCATCTTGAAAATCAGAGATCAAAGAGAGAATAAATTAAAACATAGTATACACTCTTGTCAACGAAACTGATTCACAACAAATAAAATACAGAATTCAACTTACGAGATTTATATATATGTACATATATACACACAAATGCATCAGCGCGTTGCGAGAAAAGCGGTACATTTCCGTTTTTCATAACTTTCAGGGGAACATATTAACTTGTGCATCCAACTGGACGAGATATAATACATGACCTTTCACGGCGCGCTAGAAACGACACTCGGTGGGCTTTCCAGAATTATCGCGTGTAAAATATCTGATACTACGTGAAAAAAATAAACAAGCAAATTGCTTCCGATCATAATTACGTGTAATAATCCATGGCACGTGCGTACTAGTAATAGTACTCAGCGGTCTTCCCAGAGGATTGAAACATTTATTTGACGCGGAGAGAAGGTCATCCCAATTTAATTGACAATTAAACAATGAAGGTCAATAAATAGGAGTTACTGGTATGAGCAGAATCACGCATCGCTGATCTCATTCAATATTATGTATTGAAATACATTGTTGTAAAAAAATATTGTACCACAAATGGTGATATAACAATTTGTCCTATCTGATATTTACGATAAAAGGATTGTTACATGAGCGATGGATGTTATAACACAGAATCATTATAAGTGAGTCACAAAAAACTGATATATAGTCTGTTTTAGCATCAAAATTTATTAAACTGAATTTATTAAATCGTTTAGTCTTTAAAAAAATTCAGCTTGATAAAAATAAAAAAAAAAGAATACATTAAAGTCATTTATCAATCATGTGATAAAATTATTCAAATTGTGTAAAATTGTAATAGGAGAAAAATTGTAATTGGGAGAATTCGTTGAAATACTCGAGGAATCCTTTTCGCTTTATGCTTACGTGTTAGAGGTAATCAGAACACTAATAAATTAATCAAAGCGAATTAATAACTATTGAAGGAAAAAAAGACTTTTCTTTGTAATCTTATATAATTTATATAATTATATAATTTATTTTTATAAATTAATGAAATAAAATATACTGAACAATCATAAATACCATCACTTAAATACATCCCAGAACAATATATAATAGAGAAAAATACAAAAATAATATAAATCTCTTTCTTGATAATCTTCCAATTAATAGTAAATTGGAATGCTTAGATTATGCTGCTTTCGTATTTAAAAATTTAATTTATGCATTTCTCGTAGCGAGCTTATATCAGTGAGTTAGCGCGACCACATGTAAAAATACGTATTTTGCATATACGGTAAATTCTTTTTAACAGCACTTGTCAAATACTTGGCAAGAGGCACGGAGCTAGATATCGTATCAAGCAGTGTATCTATTTTATTACAGCTGTACTTATCATAAAACGGCGATCTCAAAATGTACAACAGTAAACTCAATCTTCGACGCACGAGCTCTTCTTCCTCCTCTTTACTTAATAATGCTTTTTGGGTGCAACGATTGAAGACATTTAAACTGCATAAACAATAACAATTTGATTACATAAAATATCACAATTTATCAATTACGTATAATAGTTCAATATGCTGCGTACCTGGCTATATCGATAATAAGTGATAATATCCACGGTGGCCAACGGTTTTGGCTAGTAATGTACATACATCCTAGATGAAGCAGTGGCTTTGTCACATAAAGACTCTAGAAGTTAAATATTTTGTTACATGCGTCTTTTTTTTACATTAGTATATTAAATGCGAAATCCGCATGGTATGCAATGTCGGCATTGCCTGAGTGATGTCAGGATTGCACAATGCAATTGGGTTGTGCAATGCTGACATGCCTGGGCAATGCTGACATTGTACAGCAACTTCACCCATGACATATATTTTGAACATTCCATATAAATTGAGATACATTTTTTTATTATATTAAAACTTATCATTAATCACATGATAATACTATATTCTTTAACTAACCTCAGCTAGTTTAAGATATGTATCAGATTTCTGGTTTTTAGTTAGATTCTCATTCTCGTCTGTGACAGGAGGCAAAGCTTTCCACGTTCGTAATTCTATAGGAGTCGAATACTTTACACTTCTAACAACAGTGCCTGATCTTTTCAGCATAAAGCCTTCCTTCAATTGCACATTGTCGATTTTATTGAATTTCTCTCTGTTAAGAGGCGGTGTCGCTGGGCTTTTCGTTACACGTTCCTTATATACATAAATTAATAGCAGTCGCAATATAGACCTAGGAAGTATAAATGTTGGTCAACAAGGAGACTCAATGAATTTTGTCGTCTGCATTATACTGGATTAGCACACATTAAAGGCTGGTTTATATAAAATATCTAAAAATGTAGAGGTATAATATAATTAATTTTGATAATGAAATAATATTAGTAAATAATGCAAATTCTGTTAAATGATGCGATATATCATTATTGGATACTTAATTTTTTAATATTTATATGTTTTTACATTTAACTTTACTAATTTCATGACAGCTCAATTTTAATATGTAATATAAAGATCTGTTTTTTAGAGTTGAATTAATATACATTCTTGGAACTCAAAGTAAAATATATATGTAATTTGATATTTGGTTGAAGTAAGAAAATAGTTTCAGTCTAGTGTCTAGTACAGAATAAAAAAAAAACAGATCCAGTTCCATCAATGTAAGATTAAGGTCCAGTTGTTCCACTTTTCGGTAAATTTTACCCATTAGGTAAATCTGGCAATATACATGTGATTGGGTAATTTGTTACTTACCTAATGAGTAAAATTTATCAAAAGGTAGAACAGTTAACTGGTCCTACAAGTTTAATTTTGGTTTAACTTGCTCTGTTTATCTCTTTTTAATTCCTAGAATTAGAAAAAGATAAAGAATAAATTGTGAACTGAGATTAAAGTTAATTTTACATTGATGTAACCAGGCTTTGCATATTTCTATTAATTTAGATTAACTTTAATCTTGGTTTAACTTTGTATCTTTTTTTTCAGTTTTACGAATTAGAAAAAAGACAAAGGCCGATATTCTTAGTCAGATCTTATATTCAAGACCATGTTAAGTACAGTTTTAAGAAGTCACAAACCAATCAGAAGGCTGCATTAGCGATTTAAGATATTACTTAAGACAGTTTAAAATAAGAACAGACTATGAATACCAGCCAAAGAGTCAGTAAAACAAGATTTACATTTGTCAGTAGAAATGAACATAATAACTGTAATATAAGTGACTGAATTCGCTATTAGTTTATCGGCAAAATGAAAGAATGGCCCAATACTTACTTAAATAATTGTATAATTACGATTATTAGCCATTTTCCTTTTGGCCCCCATAACTTCTTAGCTGACACCTCGAGAAAGGTCTCAGTGTACTCCACCACAGTTAACCAAATTTTAATCTTCGAGTCGAACTGAGGTATTTTTAAGTGCTGGCGTTTGCTGCTGTACATAAGCAAATCGTTGCAGAGCACTATCAGATTTGGCATGGAATAAATCAATTCCACGGCCAAGGTCGAATTGCGCAATTGTCCTGCAAAGAACATACATTTTAGTGCTTAGTGACGTATACGTGGTGGAACGCGTAACAAGAAAGTTCGACGACTCGTTTTCTAACCAAAACTAAAATACGATAAACATCTGACAGTAGCCTCGATATCTGTCAATAATTGCGGATTCGCTACGACCCAATTCTTGTACGATGTCAACAGGTTGTTTAACGTAAAATTAACACGGTTCGCCATCTCGTTGTTACGTTATTTTAGATTTTTTTACAGCGAAAAATAGACATTAAATGTTTAATTCTGCTTATCTCATTATAAGAAAGTAAATTATTGCGTTGAACACTAGGGTTGTGCCATGTTTGATTCTGAAGGTCGAACTCAATTTCGATTTTAAATTCGATTTTCTTCGTCCAATGTGAATCGCTGGTTTTGAGCGCAATCGATCTCTATTTTATAAACTTTCTTAAAGGCTTATCCATAAATAACTGCGTTTAGCGGACTTTACAGTTGAGTGAGCGCTCGCTGTTATTGGTGTATTCTTTTGGATCATCCAATCAGTATTTTAGATCTGGAAGAATACATCAATAGCAGCGAGCGCTCACTCAACTGGTGAGTTCGCTGAACGCAGCCATTTAGAGAAACTAACCAATGAAATATTCAGCGTAAAGAATTGCCAAAAGATCAAAAGGAAGGACTAAGGTCCGTTTCCACCAACGCAGATCAACTTTAATCTCGGTTCAACTTACTCTTTGTCTTTTTCTAGTTCTAAAGATTAGAAAAAGACGAAGAGTAAGTTGAACCGAGATTAAAGTTAATCTACATTGGTGGAAATGGGCATAAAAGCGTCTTACATTGGTCGCGTTCAGCAGACTCAACTGTTGCGGAGCGGATCCATGAGCGTTCGCTGCTATTGGATGATCTAGAAGAATACACCAATAGCAGCGAGTGCTCACGGATCTGCTTCACAACAATTGAGTCTGCTAAACGCGACCATTCTCTCTTCACCCGAAAAGAAATTTAAAAAACACTCGTTAATTTGAAATTTGTCAAATCTCATTGAGGTGTGACAATTATATATTCATCTGTAGGATGAAATGAATACATATTTGGACATTGGAGAGAGAGAGAGAGAGAGAGAGAGAGAGAGAGAGAGAGAGAGAGAGAGA
>NW_017299892.1:66757-175716 GCF_001594075.2 Trachymyrmex cornetzi | reverse complement strand
GGAGCTTTGTAGTCTCAAGCGCTGTGAGTGGCTCGTGTCCAATTGAACCGTGTCCAACTGGGTGCCACCCGAATCAGACTATGCATTAAAGGTTGAGATTGAAGATTAAAGATTGAAATTTTATCAATAAAGACAAAGAAATTTTCGCTTCTTTTGTTCTGATTGGTCAAACTTCAATCTTTCAATCTTCATTCTTATTCTTCAATGCATAGTCTGATTCGAATTCGGCCTTAATGTGGTCAAAGTCTCGCTACTAAATGCTTTGAAGCAAGACTTTGATGGACCAATTAGAAGAAAGAATTTTACAAACTGACCAATTAAAGCGTTGACCGTATCCTCTGAGTCTTGTAAATGGTACCAGATTGTCCACGTCGCCTATTGGTCAATTCTAACTTCCTGATTAATTTAATAGAAAAAAAACTACATAATATTTAAATTACAATTAATTTAAAAATGACTATCAAATGAATGATTTCGCAAACTTCTTTATGAATTATTTCATTACTTGTATTTTATATGAAGATTTTTAAAATGCAATTAAAAATGGTTCGACAGTGATCGAATTAATTAATCAGCTATATCGGTTAACTTCATAGTATAAGAATAATAATCGATTAAGTTAAAATTATCTTTTAATTATATTTCAAAAATCTTAAATTCATACAAAATACAACTTATAAGAAAATAGTTTAAGAAATAATTCATTGTTGATTAATTTCATACGAATAAACTTGATATGACTTGATATTTACACATAAGTTAAAAAATATTTAATTTAAATATCCAAACGATTATAAAATCCTTTGAATTATGTACTTTAAAACTCTTCATACACAAAATACAACCAATTTCAAAAACTTTGTTTACTATATGTCAACTACATAAAAAAATAAAATTATAATTAATTTAAACATTCTGGATGACTTTGCGTCAAATTTTGTAAATTATATATTTTTTCCAAAATTCTCATTATTTACTTTTTAATTACATCTTAAAAGTCTCTATACAATTCGATATCATAAATCGTTTAAGAATGAAAACAATAGTCGACGAAGTTCATACGAATATACGGTGAAATTCTATTTTCGAACGCGCAGCCCTGGCCTGAAGTCTCGAGTCCCGACGGCATTGGACGACATCGTCGGCCGGTTGGCCGCCCTGGGCGATGTGATCGGCGGTGGTGCACAACAACACAGTGGCCCGGCGACAGGGCGCGCGATGCGCGTGTGTGTGTGTGCACCAGTGTACATGCGTGTGATGCGATGCGTCGAAAAGCGGTCATATAAATAAACAGGGAGCCTGCGAACGATCAGCATTCGCGGGGCCTGTCACGGTCTCGGTCGGTTGGACTTGGCGGACGGTCCGGAGTGACAAAGGCGGCTGCTGTGGCGTACCGTTGCTCCCTCCCCGACCACCCCGCGCCCCTTTGGTGTCCTTCAACCGAAGATGTCATCGCCTACACAAGTGGTAAGAAGACGTGGTTGCGATAGACGGTGATAAGACAGTTTACGCCGATAAAGGCGGATCTTCTTCCGTAAACACTTGTTAGTTTTATTTTGTTTTATTTTATTTTGTATTTTATTATTATTTATTTTGTATTAAAAATTGAAATCGTCTCAATTGCCGCTTTCGCCGCACCGTCGCCGTTCGATTTAAATCGAGAGAAGCTGCTGCTCTGCTGCTGCTGCTGCTGCTGCTGCTGTTTTTTGTTTTCCCCCTTTGTATGAATCACGTATTCGTTATTCTCTGCCCCTTTGTCAGAACGCGAGCGGTATATTCGCGTAAAAATAGAATTTATTGAATTAATCACAATAAGTAACCACTCGCGTGGTGGTTGAAACTGATAGATAAATATTCGATTTATATATACTTGTAACGTCGTGACATTATGTATGTCTAAAGTGTATTATTGTACACGCGGAAAAATTATCGGAGCATCGTCACAGACAGCGACTGTATTTTACGGAAAGAATTATTTTGAGAGAAGTCGTCTAATTTTCAACGAATATATAATACTCGCGATTCTCCGGATGAATTGTAGACACGCGGTTACAATTATGTTAATTAAAACGATTTGCATCCTTCTTGGGAAGCAAAAACAGAGGACTGCGCATCGCATTTTTTGTGGTGCCCGTACAAAGATTGAATGAAAATTGAGATAATTATTTATAATTTACATACATTTCGTATTTACATTTCACAATAAACATTTTTTTGTGCCGATATAAAAATTTTATTTTTTATTAGTTTAAGCTGCATTGAAAACAATTCATATAAATTTACATGGAAATTACACACGTTTACGACTGGAAAATTATCTAAATATGATTGAAAATTTACTGGAAATCGTTAAATATAGACATATTTATAACGTTTATATTTTGCAATTGAAATATATATAATAATTAAGTATAAGTAATAATAAAAATTATTTTTTAATAATTTTGCATTATTTTGTAAATTAAAACTCTTCCTGTTTTGTAAACTAAATTATTCCTTTCCAATGTTTCAAATGACCGGATAACTAAATTACTAATCATCAAGTCGTAACATTAATGATTCACAAAATACAAACGGAAATTACAAAGTACAAACAGTCAGAACCAAGAATTTCCGCGTTACGTGTATCCTGTTGGAAATATCTTAAAGATCAATCCAATGCAATCGTTACAATAGAATGCTATTAGAGAAAACTACCATATTGGCATAAAGTGATTACTCTATATCAAAGACCATTGTGCATCCTGACGGTACCAGTATTAGATAATATACTATCTTGTAACTGGCTGGATTAGGTCGATGATTAGGCCTCAGTGACTGCGGATAAATCTAGTTCAAGCATGCACTGTCGTTAAATAGATTTCATGGATAAAGAGTGGCTTATCAGAAAACATTTTTTATTGAACATTTGAATATTTAATAATTAATATATGTAATTATTTTTTCCTTTAAAAAATTAATATGTTTTAAACGTTAATAAATATATAAATATGAAGAATTTTACAATAATCTCGTATTAAGTTGCTGTTAATAATAATGTGTGATTATAAATTAAAAATTAATTTGTAATCGCCATTTATTTAAACAAATTAAAAAAAATAGAATTAATCTCAACTCCTGCCAGTAGATATAAGTTTTATTCTATTCCATAAAATGAGCGTGTTTACTTGGTTGAATTGTCTAATTGTGAAATATTGATGATAAATTAAAGACGTAATCTATAATGTTTCCGAAATGTTTCATTTATCATTATTAAACTGTGTTTTTACGTACTTAGAGATAAGTTATTTTAAAATAGCTGCTTCTTAATGAAATAGGCAACTTTGTGAATTTAATGCTGTTAAAATTGAATTATCAATAATTTATCGTGGAATTTTTTTGTTCTCTAATTGTTTTCCTTATTTTGTACGCACAAGTGGTCTCAGAAAAAAATAATTGGTCTATTAAAATTATCATACAAATGCATTTTTATCATTACAATGTAATTCTGCATATCGATACGAGTTTTTGTACTAAATAATAAAATGTTTTTACATTTCAGATAAAAAGCGTTGGGCCAAAATTGGTACCGTTCTTTAAAAGCGTGTCTGTATATTTTGTATTACTTGCTGAACAGCCATCTCTATTAACGGCGTGTTTTAAATGTTTACCAATAATAAGTCTTATTATTTTTGTTCTGTTGCACGGAATTAATTTATCTAAAGAGTAAGTAAAGAGTGCTTTTATAGATTAACGATGAGCTGGATGATTTTATTTCGCGGTAATCTTTTTGCTTCAGCGTTGCTAACGTAATACTCATCTCTTTGCAGATATGCCTTCTCCAGGCGTATATTAACGGGATTAGTGTTTAGTTGCATAGGTGACGCACTATTAGTGTGGCCTAATTGCTTCACTGCAGGGATGTGTATGTTTGCTATTGCGCAAATTATGTATATATTTGCATTTGGATTCAAACCCCTTAATTTAACACTCGGAGTAATACTGTATACGTCTTGTTCAATTGGTAAGATTTACGAATACGACTATTGCGAATGTGTGTCTTTAACCGATTAGATGTTAATTTTCATTGATCGCTATTTATCATTAATTAATTGAATAATGTATTGCTTTCAGTTATATGTGCTTTGATGCCGGGATTAAATGGGGTTTTAGCAATAGGAGTGCCAATTTATACAGTATTACTTACCACTATGGCATGGAGAGCCATATCAAGAGTACAGTTCTTCGGGGTAAATTTATGTAATAATATAGAAACTATAGAAACAATTAACTTTATACCTGTTATGTCTATCCCTTTAAATATGTGACTTACTTCTCTAACAATCAATTATCACTTATCTAAAAACTTTGCCGCAAGTATTAGTTTTTATATATATTATCAATGCAATACAGAGAATTAATCATATTTTCCATTAGGAATTGTGGACGTGGACTAAGTTATGCAGTTGCATTGGAAGTATTTGCTTTGTCATATCTGACACTTTGCTCGGGTTTCATTATTTCCACAATCCATTACCTTATTCTCAGGTATGTACATTAAGGTTTTTGTTCATTGCGAGTACTGAAAATCTATAATATACGTAATGTATATAACAAATTTTTTGTACTTACAATGAATAAACTATTTCAAAGCTATTATTGAATAACGGAATGCAGCCTTACATTCACATAGTGCTTCTGAATAATAGCCTTGATGACGATATGATAATTTTATGAAAGGTATAATAATGTTCGATTTTTTTTTACTTCCCAGGTATCCATTATGTTGACATACTATGCAGCACAATTAGGTATAGCATTAAGTGCAGTAGATTCTAAAAACAATAGTAATAACAGAGTACCTGCCAGTAAAGGCTGAAATATTTATCCTTTATCTGGATAAATTTATCTGCAGATGTAAAACAGGGATGTTTCTCAACGTCTGCTTTAAACTATGTGCATAATTCCAGTAGGAAATTGTTGTGATAATCGTCTTTGACATGTCGAATATTTCAAAGTCATTATTGAATAAGGAGACTCGGATGAGTTTCAGTGATAGGATATTGTACCTTTTGACTGTAGAAATAGTCATATTTCTTTTTTGTATTATTAATGAAATGCAAAGAAATCTTATAGAGATTTCGTACTAGCCACATTTGTGGTGTCCTATTTTTTGTATATGTATAAGAAAGAATTAAAAAATATTATACTGTTAAGTATACATATAATAGAAGAATAGATATATTAGTATTCTTAAAGAAATAATTTCTTTGCGAAAATTTCGTTGTTTTTATCAAAACAATTATATTGTAGTGTTATAATATGTCTCTGAAGATCAAGAATTTTTTAATGTAAAAAGAAAATATATTATAGTGTTAGCGTTATATATATGTATAAGCGTTTCTTATGTATAAAAATTGCATTTGATGAATTATATAAAATTGATTATTTCACATATATATTTGGGCCAAAATGCAATAGCTTGTCCGCGATTCATTGCAAATGGCGAACATATTAAATAATACTTTTGTAAGGAAGTTATTGTATATATACGTTATATATGACCTTGTTAGTGTGTTATTATCATCCGTCAATGTAAATTATCATCTTACAGAGAACAAGTTGCAATATAGCTGTAAATTGTATCATAGATAAATATTTCTTACGTCAATCTATATTATACGTTACACTGTATATCATGTTACAGGTATGTTGTGTGTTTATTATAACATGAATCGTTATCACTGCCATTTTTGTTGGCAAAATAAAAACTAAATGATGAGTTTACAACGGGCTCTCAACTGAATGTCTAAATTAAATTTTTCAATAATTTCTTAGTGAAAATATAATATTTATAAAACATAGATATAAAATTACTTTTTATGAATTAAATTTTTAAATAGGTTTTCAGTTTAATTAAAATATTTTGCTCATTTATTTTACGTTATACGCATATATTGGTTGCCATTTTTTTTTTATTTAAATGTCCCTGTATATTTTAATATAAAATTTTTATTATCTTTTTTTGAAATTTTCTTTATAAAATTAAAGATATTAAAACTTATTTATAACATTTTTTGCCAAGAGTACTATTTATCCTATTTATATTCTAGCTGTATTATAAGAATTTTTATTTTTTGCTAGATTCAAAAATATAAGCATCTATATATATATATATATATATATATTCAATATTATACCATGTATAATACTGAATATATATCATTTATTATTATATCATTTATACAGACGACTTAAGATTTTTAGCGAGGACACATGGCATGTCTACCTCCATCCACAGGTAATGTTGCTCCTGTTATAAAACTAGCCTCGTCGCTTGCTAGAAATGCAATAGTCTTTGCGACTTCCGAAACGTTGCCCGTTCTTCCTAGAGCATGTGTCTGTTTACCACGCTCGAAAAAGTTTTTAAGCTGATCTTTGTCCATTCCACTGGTTTCGTGCAAGTTTGTTACTATAACGCCAGGATTTACAGCATTCACACGCACCTAGTGTATAAAAAAAATTTTTTAATAATGCCAATAATAATTAAAAATGATATTAAGTTAAAAAAAAAAAGAAACAATCATATTTACACACACCTGTTTTGATGCCAAATCTAAAGCAACGCAACGCGTAAATTGATCCAGGGCCGCCTTACTCATGCAATACGCCAGACAACCCGGGAAAGATCGTAATCCATTTACGCTAGAGATATTTACAATGTTGCCCTTTGTCTTGATTAAATGTGGCACTGCTAGCGTTGTTAACTGATATACCGAACGAACGTTTACGTTGAAAATCCTGAAAATACATGTTTTGTGACACTATACTGGCGTGTTATCAAAGTGGAACACAGTTTTTATCAATATCAATAAAAGTTTTTATATATTATCAGGTACTTATTATCACGTACTTGTCGTACTGTTCCAAGTTTGTGGTCTCTATGCTACCGTTTGTCAAAATTCCAGCGTTGTTAACTAAAACATCTAATTTGCCATAATGCTTGATCGTCGAATCAATAATATTTTTCACATCGTTCTCATTAGTTAATTCTCCCGTTACGATGAATGGCTTGGACTGTCCACATTGTTCAGCTACCTTCTCTAAATTGTCCTTGTTACGTCCACTTATCGACAACGACGCCCCAAGCTGAGCTAAGTGAACAGCTGTTGCAGCACCTATTCCTGAACTAGCCCCTGTTATCAGGACAACTTTTCCCGCAAAAGACATCTAAAATAAATTAATTTTCTTTACTGTTGCAACATATGTCATGCACTACGTATATCTTATATAATCTAAGATAATAATATTGCAAATTCAAGCCCATTCTACCAATAGATAAACTTAATTTGCTCTTTATCTAATTCTTAGAACTAGAAAAAGATAAAAAGTAAGTTAAACGAGTTAAATTGAAGTTAATCATATGTTGATGGAAGTGGACATTAATGTTATTACTATTAATAAGTAATAATATTTGTATAATTTGCAAACATAATAAATTAGTAGAAATATTTTTTTTTAAACGGGTAAGTTTCTGGAAGAAAAAAGATAAATAAGAAAGAAAACTATATACGCCGGTTGTCGTTTCAAATTATGTAAAACGATATGATGTTCAATAATCACCCGGATCTGGATACTTACTGCGATAGTACGATATCGAACGAAGTTCAAGTGATAAAATCGTGAGAGCAAGGTACAAACTGTGTAACGCAATGGTAAACAGATACAACCTACTACAGTATATATGGTACGTCAGTACGATAAGCAACGATAAGCAAGTGAGTTGGCGTTTCGTGTACTTGTACACTGTACCCATCGATATCTAGAATGGACCGCTGATGGCAATGGTGGGGGTAGAAAGACGATTAGAGTGAGAGGCAGAAATAATAAGATCGTTCTTTCTCTGTTTACTGAAGCCTGATTGGTTGTTGTTAATCCAACAGTAGATAGAAACAACAGTAAACAGAGAAAGAACGATCTTATTATTCCTGCCTCTCACTCTAATCGTCTTTCTACCCCCACCATTGCCATCAGCGGTCCATTCTAGATGTCGATGAATGTATCCGATATTATTGCTGCACTTTCTGAACTGGTACACACAGTGCAAGTGAAGTGAAACAAATATGTTTATCTCACTTCAACTTATTGCACGTGCACCAGTTGAGAGTGTAGCAATAAGAAACAGACCTATAGATGTAATCTTAGAATATTGCGAGAATATATTACGATTTTTTTGAAGTCGCAGATGAAAAATACCTATTACTTTATATTGCTTAAAAAATAAAACATTGTAAGGATAATGTAGGTATTGTGTTATATTATTGTTACGAATAAATTTAAAATGTATTTATATTGTTTGTTGTAAAACTATCTTACTAAAATCAATCATATCATTGATTTTATAAAGTTCTGTAGACAAAGAATTCTTCTAGTAATATCCTCATTACGTAGGTTTTATTTGTTCTAATTCATTCATTATAGTCGCTAAGTATTCTTCAACTTTCATTAATTGTTCGATGATGTTCGTATTACTCCACTCTTGTTCCTTGACTTTTTTCACGACCCCTAGAAGCGACAATTTAGCGCTTCCTAACATTTTCCTTTTCTTGGTAACTGCAATATCAGTGGTACAACGTAAATATGCTTGCGCTAAATCACAACATAAATCCAGCACTTTTAGAGTTGCAGCTTCGCTATGACTCCATGGATTCGAAGTGATAAAACGATACGCTTTTTGTAGATACTGTGCCGCTCTCTCTTCGTCAACGTCTGTTTTTTTCAATACGACAAGTTCAGCGTACATTCTCCAAATATCTGGATTATTAAGTATATTAGAAGTGATTCTTCCAAATAATTCTAAACTATTTTGGAGCAAACGAGATGCTGGATTTCCGTTCGCATCATTAATATTATTTACTATAGCATTTGTTAATATCTGGAGAACTTGGACATCTAAATGGTTACTTTTCAAATCCAAAATACGATGATAACATCGAATAACCTGTAAATAAATTGTTTAAAACTATTAATAAGATATATTTAATATAAAGATTTAGCTATATCAAATATAAATTATATATATATATATATATATATATATATATATATTCACTTTTAATATATGTATACATGAACTAATTCTGTGATTTTAAATGTGTTAATGCTTTTAAAATTGGTTTAGATACTTGAACAGAGAATTTTTGTAAAATGTCATATATAGATATTTACCTCCGAAAAATGTCCCAAATCAATGCTTACGATCATCAAATTGTCCCACACTTGCCAACAATCGTAACAAGATGCTATGGCATCTTGTAAAAATTTCCAAGCTGTTGCTTTATCTCCCAATTTTATGTATGCTTTTGCTAAATTGTTCCACGCTTCAAAAGCCTGAAATTTTTAGATAGAATAAAAATTTTATGAAATCTATATTGACTGTGAAAGTAATAATAGCAGAAATATGTGTACGTACAAATTGCTCTAAAGAACAGTAACGTTTATACGCCATAGCAGCCAACTTCCAATCTTCTATTTGTAATGCTGCATAACCCAGTCTAAACCACACGTCTTCCTGAATATTATTCAATTCAACTGATAGCTTTAAATGTGGTATTGCCTCGACATACTAAAAAATCAATTTTACATTAAGATTTGAATAAAAGGTTTACTTTGGCAGTTAGGGACTCAAATACTAACATTTTTCTTTGCGAAATAATATAATCCCCAATGCTTTTGTACTTTACTGCTTTTTTCATCGGACAATTTCCATGCCACTTCATAATGACTCACATTCCCAGTTGCATCTCCTAACAGACACCACAATTTTACTGTTGGCTTCTTAGATATTTCCTGTTCGATAATTTCAACTGCCTGAAAAAGCGTTCACATTAAAAGTTATTTATTATATAACTTTTTGTCATATATTTAATATAAAATATACCTTATGTTTCAAATTTAACACGTTATAACAGACAATTACATCTTCCCACAGTTCTAATTTTATAAAAACTTCTAGAGCTGTTTTTACATCGCCAAAACTGAACATTAAATTAGCCCATTTCTCCTCCAACATCCAAATCGGTCTCATACCACTTGCAAAAAATAAATCCATTCTTCTGGCTGTAGGTACTTTTACATCATTGTAATCATTTATTAGAGATTGTGTTTGCTTCATTGATCTATTGATAGTTCTCTTATTATTAGACTCCGATGAGCAACGGTAATATAAAGAAGTCATCTTTAATGACCAATTTTTTGTACTCTCAATGACTCTCTACAAGAAGAATTTCTTAATATTATCTATTAATAATATAAACTACTATATTATTTATTAATAATAAAGAAAAATCCAATGTTAATATTATAGCTTACACTTAGATAGGGCCTGATTTCCTCATCAGTAAGGTCGTACGTAGGTTGACACAACTGCAACTGAACACTGTTAACTATTAAAATCTTTCTATGTTAATTATAACATTAGCTTACATGCTATAATTGATATGAATATAAATATATTGTTATACTTACTATTTTCCTAAAATTATCGCTTCTTCTATCATACCTAATTTAGTCTCTTCTTTATGTTCTGAAAACTCAATGCAGTCTAATCTCAAATCATCAAAATCATTCAAACTCAAAGACCTTGGTACATTTTCGCAATCTATCGAAGGAAGAGTATCCTTGCTCATTTCTATTTTGAGGTATAATTGCGGCTTTTCTTCTTGTTGATACTTGGTACGTTTTCCCATTGCACCTTCTAAATTTAATTTCAAGCCTGCTATTTTTTGTGCATGTTCAAGATGCTTTTCAGAATTTTGTGATCTTCTATAGTACAAATAAAATGTACTGGCTTCCAGATTGAATAAAAGCTTACAAAGAGGATGTTCCAATATATTCAGATTATTAATTTCTGTTATTAAATTCTCAGTTTCTTCAAACAGTACTCCTGTGTTTTCATCTAAAATATGTTGATGCAACAGAGTGGCTCTAAACAGCCACCAAATGCAACTTTTATATTTAAGCTGCAGATCTACGTTAGAAAATATTTTCTTAGACAGATAAAGGAGTTCTGGTTTTTGTACATTTATATTACATCCGTCATGCAAGGATAAATGATTGAGTGCTTCATCTCTTCTGGTTTTTAACGAATCTATATCTTTATCAATAGGAGGCCCTGTCCAATTGCATTGGACAAAGTATAATAACGAAGCTACTCCTCTACACAGCCATGACAGATGGGTATGAGTTTCAGATAAACTATTATGTATAATTTCTTCTAAGTTATCACCATTTTTTATTGCCTCGATAAATGTAGAAAGTTCATTATTTATTACATCTTTGTATTGGCCATTTAATATTTCACATACATTATTTGATAAATCTGAAACTAAAATAAGAAATAGTTAATGAGATAGAATTATATATTCTTGTAAAAAGATATTAGTCTAAAAAAAGAATTTCTACATATTGAAATATATTATACTATATATGTGTAGTGTGTATTCAAAAATAATTGTATACATTTTATTTAATTTTATGACTTTACAGTAACATATAGTAACAATAATTCGCATACCTTTATTTATGGAGAAATTAAGTAAAAGTTTAATTTCTATGTCTTCGTCTATTTCAATTATATGTGAGGCCATAATGTCGTAATATAATCATAAACATGTAGAAAAACACTGCGTTTATTTTACGTTTAGATTTTATTTTTGACACGGAAAGAAGATACCGCGTGGACAGATAGCCTTTATTTTGAAGCGCCTCTATATCCTTAAAAGGTAGACATTGAACTACGTAGCCAATATTCACACATCTTCCCAATGGATAATGTTCACAATTTTGTGGTTCTCTTTTATGCTACAATCATGATGTTTTTTTTTTAATTTTCTTCCTGCTACGCCTATGACTGATCAGATAAGTATTAATTATAAATAAAGATATAAATCAATCTTTCTCATCACCGGCAAACAATCGCGGTGATGGACAGCATAAAACAAACTAGCAATGATTTCATATCTTATTAAAATTATGAAGAATAAAGATATATTATATGCTCTCTCAGCAGGTCTCGTTTGTCCTATTTTTTAATAAATTTTAATGTAATAATGCAATATAAAGTCTCCTAGCATTGATCAATAGTAATTTGAAAATTATTTAAATTTATAATTGGCTTATTTATTGCGTCAGTGTTATATGTCTAATTGTGTTGCAATAGATATTTTTTTTAATAAAAATCGAACATCATAATATCTTTGTAATTATAGATTCTATTATAATACCTTTATTATTGAAGTGTTAATAAGGTAATAGGCGCTGTGGTAATAATGAAACCAAACAAAGTGCCAGATATGACAAAACAAATATTTGCAATTAATGCAATATTATTTAATATTATTATTACAACTGGATTTTTCACATGCAGGTATCCATCGAATATCTTACCTGTATTCACGATTAATTAATATTTGATACACATATTTTTAATACTATACACGTTCAAATCGAGTGAACTAACAATTATAATAAGCACTTAACACCCGCAAAGTTACAAATTAGATGATAACGTACGAAAACTCAGTCGCTTACGAGTGAGAATATTTTACATATTGTATTCATGTTATCTAATTCATCAATAACGATGAAACAAAATGTGTTCTACTTTCTTAAAAAATTCTTCAATTTTATAAGCAGTCGCGTTTTAATAACATTATTTAGCCAACAACTTAATACTGAAAACACGCAGGCGCGACATGAATTGAATTTTAATTATAATACTAGAGCGCATAAATATTCGAACACAAAAAATGATTCATTCGTAAATAAACTATATAAATAAACAAGATAAAAAACAAGAAAATATCCATTTAAGATACGCTTTAAGAAAGGTGGAGCAATGTTCTTATTGCAATACAGTTATCCACTGTAATATTAATAAGTATTATTAATTTACAATCGATCATTTAGATAGAACGGGAGGATAAAGATAAAGACGGTGTTGTTGTCTGCAAATAGTAGAACTTTCAAAAGTTTCTGTCTTTCTCATTGTTATTCTCAATAGCTTCTCTCTTGGCGGCTATCAGATTCTCCCATTGCGCGATGAGCGTGTTACGACGTCGTGGATTAGGCTACAAATAAAAGATGTTTTTTTATCGCTAAGTAAAACTATCAACAAATCCTATTTGGCGATCCAAAGAATTATATTTATCATAAACTAACGTTTATTTTGATGATAATAATTGATCGTAAAAAATGAGAAACATTGCCAACCTTGTGTTTTCCTTTATGTTCTCTCTCGATTTCATCCTCATTCAAGGTATTAGTGGAAGTACCACTTCTAAGGGAACTGGAGCCGTCGTAAATGTCAGAATCGTTATCATTTCCTATATCAAGTAGATTCGGCTGAGACTTTGCCAACATCAGCGATCTCATCAATCTAGAAGATAAAACGAGATTTACACGAATCAGTTTAATCAGTTTGCAAACGTTATAATCAAGTGAAAAGGCTCCTTTACGTTTTTTATGCATTTTTGCAATGTGCAGGAATTTGCCTAGATAACATATTGTATCTTTTTAATGCTTTCTTCATTGCAAACAAAATCAGATGTTAAATAAATCTAAATTATATTATTATTTAAATTTGTATTATTGATTATTGTTACAGGATTGGAGATATAATAATAGAACACACACAAATCGCTTTATATCAATAAATTTCAAAACTTATTCTTAAACAATTAAAAAGTCAATCTCAAATTAATTTTTCCTTTAGTCTGTTATTTTAAAAACCGTCTGAATCGTTTAGTAAGATAAAGTAAATTCTTTGATATGAAAACTTTGATACCTTAATTCGTTCTCTCGTTCTTTCATATCATGTAGTTCTTTTTGAATCTTTTGTTCAACAGGAACATATCCTTTCCTCGTTAACGGCTTCTTTGGCTCGTCGTCAGGCTCCAGTGGTATTTCCAATGTTCTGTTAAAGGCTTTGATACTCAGAGGATTGAGCGTGATGACGGGCGTTATGGGAGAACTCAAATTATCGTCGTTTTGCGATTTACTCTTATAGAGTTTTCCCCGTGTAGCTAGAAACCTGTGCATCAAACCCTTCTGGCTCGGCGTGGTTGCAAAGCGCAGCGGTGTCGGGGTCGTGCGCGTGGATATCACACCGTTCGTCATCTTTGGCGTCAAGTTTGGCGACCGCGACGTCGGGCTGACTGTCTCCAGTATCTGCGGCGTGGACGTCGTTCTTTTCAGTTTTCCCGAGGCCAGAGCTTGTGGCATACGGTGCACCTATGCAATAAAATTACTAATTACATATTATTTTAAGATACAAGTGGATCTTAAAATAATATATAATTGTTTGAGACGACTTCCAAACATATTTTCACATTTTAATCTTTCCCCTACAGCACAAAGTTACACAAAAGTTGCAATAACACTGCTGCAACATTAGTAATATTTGTACAAACGAAACAATAAAATTGGTAAGAAAATTATTAGCAATATTGCAGAGATTTTATTGTAGCGATATTATTGCAAATTCTGCGCTGTATGGATTTTCTTCAGGGAATTGAAACTCGAAAATATTTTTATTTTTATAAATGAAAAGAGAGATGCGCGTGCGATTTTTATAGATACGGACGCTAGACTGTATTATTTGGTGTTCGTTCTGAAGATACCTTGAAGTCTACCGTCTCGTGAGATGTGGTTTTAATGCTACCCACGTTCCGCAGTTCGTGTTCCCTCTCGGTGACTTCTTCGATTTCCCTTTGTATTCTGTCCGTCGCTCTCTTTAACTGCTCCAGTCTATGCTCCGCCTGCACATGCATTCTCAAATGAAAATATGGAACACCGTGTGCATTTAATTTTTATCTTTCCTCGAGAAGTACAAGATTATTCGACATTAAAATTCAATATAGTTTCGTTATCAAGGTTTTTAAAACCTTTTCACGGAAAATATAAAGAATTTTAAGTTATGTGATACATAAACTCGTTATATTATCAGAGTTTTAACATTTCTTTACAAAGAATTCAAAAAATTTAAGACAAGAGGAATCTCACTAAAATTCCATTTAAAAAAACGAAGTACTAACAATACATGTAATATGAATCCGATCGAAAATCGAATAGTTGAGAAACTTATCTAATCGTTTTTAACGAATATTAGAGTTTCTAATAACTTAAATAACTGATCCGCAGATATAAAAGAAATGGCGTGACGTGATGACGTCTTTTAAATTTTTATGTCATGTTTTGTGTGTATATATTCCAATTCTCTCGATATCTTTCTCATCGCTTATTGGGGCTCAGTATTGATTAATGGATTGATTGTAATAACTATTGATAAATAGATATGTTATTTCATTCGAATGATACCGTGGAGAACGAGACACTTTCAAAGAATTATGTATGTGCGGTAGGAAGGTGAAAGGGTTTTCAGCGGTGTGCAGCAAATTTCTTATTGCAACAATAACCGTCATCTTTTGCCTTTATCGATCGCATATCGAACATTATCAGTTTTTATCTTTAGAAAAAATTATGTCGTGTTCTCCTCTGCAACTTCCCCGACACGTCATGCATTTATGAAGTCATGAAACGGATAAATAAGAGACATATTTTCTGTACGAAAAAGATACAGGAACCGAATTTGCAATCAAGCGATGACCTTTGGTAAAAATCAAGGCTATTAGAAATCGTTTTTATTTTAGTATATACAGTGAATACATCGCGCTTTTATCATGATAAAATCTTCTCTCCACTACCACTTTTCTTTTTCTTTGAGTCACTTCCGTTTACGTTTCAAACGTTTACATCGAAATCACAAAAGCCTATTCTTCCTTTATGGAAAAATACTATTAGACTTGCGAAAAACTATTGAAAATAATTAAGAAATCATTCGAGTCAAATACTATACTCGTTCCAATAGTTTTTTTTTTTTACTAATCCAATACTATTTTCTCACAGTTTTGCAGTAAACATCAAATATAACTGGTACACTGAAAAAAAGTTACATTAATTGGAATTCTAGTTAAAAATGGACAAATCAAATTTTTCTAGTTGGATCTATAAATCTATTGAGATAATCAAAATTCTGGCTCATATGATCAGAATTTTCTGATAATTCGGCCATTTTGAACCAGAAATTTTCTCTATGAACATAATATAAATGTAGAATGTGTATATTTACGTATGTATGTTATATAGCAATTCTATTTATGTTTTGTTGAGCAATTTCTATTATATTTGTATCGGTTATTCGTTGATTCATAAAGCTTAGCATTCGCTTGGATATCATTAAAGGTTGCATGAATAAATTTTCGCGACGATTAACCAGGTCTGAGAAAGACTCCAAGGCCAGCTTTAATACCTCGTCTCGGTGTCTCTGGCAAGAAAAGTGCCGTAAAAGGGTTGGCGTGGCGTACGAAAGGCGAGGCGAGGACAGAAGCTGTTGCTACAGCCGCTATACCGAGTTTCGCACGAGGATTTCCAGCTGTGACGTGACGCCGGTCAGGAATGCCGTCGACAGAAAACTGAGCGAGCACCGACGGAGGTAACGGCTTAACTGTAATCATCGTTTCCCTTCTAAAAGAAATGGGCCACGACTCTTCCTACCGCTCTTTCGCTCTCCTCTCGATCGGCGTGCACCATCTTCGCTTCCTTCGAGAATGTCTGAGCGACCGACTTAAGGTCGATACAGTTCTCCCAATGTCGATTAACATTTGAATTGCCAAGTCATTCTCTTCCAAGTGTTATAAATTATAAAATGTAGACAATATAAGTACTTGGAATTAAAATCAAAGAATATTTGAGACTCATTGTAAATAGAATAATATTTAAGACTCGTAGTAAGTCCAAATAAAGGTAACTAAAATGTTAAAATACGGTCATACAGCTTCAATTAAATCAATTTTCAGAATTTTACTTTAGCGTAATAAATAAATAAATAAATAATGTAAAGAAGAAAATATATTTAAATCAGATTGCTGCCTTGACTTTTGATCGTAATGTATTCGTACAGTCATTCTGTTCTCTTCCAGGGAGGTCTATATTTTTATATCGTGCGTCAAACACGATTGCCTCATTCTGATCTTGAGCCTTGTATCATTCTGTATGAAGATCACGTACAATATTACGTCAACTGAATCGAATTATAGTTGAAATCAATCGACTTCAAAAGGATCAGTTTCCAAGATTTGTTATTATATCGATGTTTCAATTTGCGATATATCTAAAAATATCTAATATATGGGAAAAATTAAAATTGTAATACACATTAAGTACTTCCTATAAGTAAGAATTCCATGCCAACAATTTGTTTAGAACTTAAGAACGACGCAGAAACGTGAACAAAAGTTTTCCGCAAACATATGACAGGAATCGCGGTGGCTTTACAAATTTATTGACTGTTTTAACAAATGGCAATATAACATATCAGAAATATGTTGTATTATTAGTCTGTATAACCCAATTGTTATACAGATGAAATGATTAAGAGCACGCATTTATTTCAACTTTTTAAATTTAAACAAAAAATTTTTATTTTTCTTCTTCTGTCGTACTAACGTCGTTTTTGCAATTAAAGCACCAAATTACTACACGTTACGAAGAAGCTGTAGAGTGCGAGAGATATGATATCAACATTGCGTAGACGACTCAATGAAAAATGTCATTGCAAACACAGTCGCAATGTCACGCGCAATAGTACGAGGTGGAATTAACTCTCGCTCAGCGGAATCCAAGTCTTTTCATAACCAGACCTCTTATAATATTAATTCATATTCATTACGCGAATTAAATAATGAAATAATTATATCTTTCAAGTATTAATTCAAGTTCCTTATTTCCTTAATCAATAATTATATTTTTTTATCTCTATATCTGTACTTATTTTTATTTTATTTATCTTTCGAGATGATAGAAAGATAAAGAGGACGTGCAATGAATCAAAGTAATCAAGCAATTATTGTTTCTTTACCTTGAAACAAATATGAAAAGGGATCTCATTTCTGAACAAAAAAAAATAATATTGTATTAATTAAATTAACAGCATTAATAAAAAAAAAACAGTCTAATTGAAAATTATCGTGTTTATTTAATGACAATATTAACAAAACAAATAAAATTTTATTAAAACAAGAGCATGACGTATTTGTTTTATTAAAGATTTTCTGAAAATTAACAAGATTGTTTTTAATCAGATTGCTGTCAGTTAATGCTATTAATTTTTTTCCGTGTAAATTCGCATTTTGCGCAACTGTCAATTCACTCGCTGCTCGAACATTAAAGATAAATAAGATTGCCGTCACGCAGATTTACTCCGTTTAGCTACACTTTCCATATTTTCCTATTTCCTGATGTCTCGTCTAGCATCTTTAACTTTCTTAGATCCAAGTATATGCATATTTCGATCGCTTTAAATTGTAGGAACACCTGTGGGACGGGCAGATCATCGGTTAGATCGTTCCAACGAACGATCGCTCTACGACAGTCTACGAAAATATATTTAAGTAAACGTTAGTCTTGTTCTTTTTAGTTGACTTTTCTGCACAGTTCATCTCTTTCCTTCTTTTCTCTCTGCGCTGAAGAAAAAACAGAAAAGATGTACCGTATACATGCAAATTCAAGTATAATATTAATATCCCGTTTCTATCAATGTAGATTAACTTTAACTTATTCTTCAGCTTTTTCTAACTCTTAGAACTAGTAAAGAGTTAGTCGAACTAATATTAAAATTAAATTACCCTGGTAGGAACGGACATAAAACAAACTTGGCCCGGTTCCACCAATGTAAGAATAATTTTAATTTCGATTTAATTTACTGTTTATCCTTTTCTAATTCTAAGAATAGAGAGAAAATTGAAGAAGATAATTTTACATTGATGAGAAACCGGACCTAATAAATGTAACTGCTATATAACATATATATAAATATTTTCAGCTACATTACATAGTTATATTCGGTGTTTGCTAGGGTGGAGTGTCTGCAAACGATCGACTTTCCGGAAATTCTTTTTTATTTACTTTTTAGTCGAAGCGAAGGATCTCTATCTCTACTCACCTCCATTCCGTGCGTTTCCGCCGGCGAGAATTCGGGAATGCAACAGCAGGCCGGCAACGACGGTGGATCCGGACTGAACCTTTTATCGGGCTTCTCCGCGGCAGATACGCGAGCGGTGCGTCGACCTCGAAACGGGGAACAATTTCGAGCGGCTTTATCTGATCGCGAGGTGCGCCGAGCAACGACGACGTCCTCGCTTATTATCATGCCTCGCGCAACTAAATTACGTCACTTTGTTCAATATTTACGCCGATGGCGCGTGTCCCGCGCGTACGTACTGCCAACGGTGAGAACCTCGTGTCGCTTTCGGTTTTCCGGGATGGTTCTTCGTGCGCATGATATATTGCACCGGTAACGCTTGCTCCCGAAAGTTCTCTTTTCGACGAGCGTCGATTTGTGTCGTGATCAGGATGACACCCGACGAATCACCGCTACTTCCAGCCTTCCAGATGCGATCGAAGTCCTCGCTACAGTTCAACTCCTGAGTACCGGATGTGTCACCGTACCGGACGTGTCTCCTGACGGCGTTCGAGCATTCATAAAGCTTCTTCTTGTATTTCTTTAATAGAGGGAGGTCTGGCTGCTAGTGATTACCCAAGCAGAACACGAGTCATCATGACGGTGAATTAATGATTGCAAAATGATTACTATAAGTAAAAGTCACTTTTCAATCATTTACGATTCATTTTAACATCATTTCGTGATTATATCGCGACTTCCAATACAGCATAGAACTTGGAGCAATATTGCGGCAACGTTTGCAATGTTACTACAATGTTGCAATGACTTATGTTCAGCATAAAAAGCGGCTTCGCAACTGTTGTAAACTTAATGTCTTTAATGGGATTGGTTTCTACATTTATAGGTTTGTGAGAAACTATAAGGAGAAGGTCAATCATAATATTAAAAAATCTGATATCTCTAAGGAATACACCAAGTTAAAGAGAAAGTCAAAATCACTTAATTTATCTTGACGCCATGAAAGCCAAAATGATAATTTTTAGCTACAAAATTTGACTGTTTATTAACGTTAAGAATCAAAATTAAGTCATTTTGATTTTTTGTTGATTTTTGTGTTTAAATAACAGTTGCTTTTTTTGCTGAACACAGTCATTGCTATAATGATCTGTGCTGTATGGGTTGTTGTTCTGCTTGGGTAGAGGCGTTATATTCGGTCTATCTATAGAGGAGTGTAGAGGAACTAGCGTCCATAGATGTGACGCTTACCATACAGCACAAATAACTCCAATAACATTGGAGCAGCATTAAATTGGAGTAACGTTACAATAATATCGCAGCAAATGTTGCAGTAATGTTGCTGTAAGCTTCTGTGCTTTCCAAGGAACACACGATGAGTCTCGACAAAAAATCGAAATGACTATTTTAATTCTTAACGTCAATAATAATAATAAACAATTAAACCTTGTAATTCTCAATGTCAATAAACAGTCAAATTTAAAATCATCCTTTTGAAGCCCAAATAAAATCATTTGACTCGGTGTATTCCTTGATTGAGATGGATTACATCAGAATACCTGAGAATATCTCTCGTCGAAGGCTGTACACGCATAATCGTACCTGGTAATCACCACGGCGAACGCAAAGACCTCGATAACTCGCGAATAATGGGACGCACAGCGGGACCACGTTGTTGTGCAAGTATAATACGATCTCGCCGAAGTATCGGTCTCTCCTGTTCCGTTCTGTTTTCGTGAGACTAGACTTAACGAGACAGCTGTGTCTAACAATTTATTCGACGAGACTATCGCCGATGATTCTGCAAGACTGTTCTTGCGAGAGCGTCGCCAATTCCGTTTCCCGGCGAACGCACGTTCTCTCGCGTGAATGAGATCGACGGGAGATTACACCGGCGCGGCGCGGGCGGCACCTGCGATCAAGTCCTCGCCGTTCGCGATGGTTCGCGATACTGCCATACTGGTGAACTGGTCGGCTGCAGGTACAACGCAGGTCGCCGAGCGCGCGGCGAACCGCGGCGAACCACGGCGAACGTCCTGTAACAGTAAACATATACGCCGAGCGAATCGCGCCCGGGTCGGGCGATCGTCGCCGATGTGCGACACGCATACCCTATTATATATATATATATATATATATATCCTGATCCACGAGCAGTCTGGTTCTACCTGGTTCGGCTCGCCATTTTAACCGCCTCGCAAACCTTGTTCCCCGGCGGACCGTTCTCCAAATAAGAAAAGCAACAGGACGACATGCCGCGCCCGCGTAATTGTCGCCGGTCGCGCGCGCGTGTTGTCACCGATGGACACGAACCGGTCGCGAATGTCAGCGAATGTTTGGCATTCGCGCGGCGATGAATCTGGGATGTTGTAAATATTTGTGTTGTTCCCAGTTTATAGGTATAATTTATGTAATGAAGCGACTTAATCATGAGTCTTTCGCCGTGTTGTATCGAGTAAAAACAAAGCGTACTGTACTACAAATACAACATGAAATATTTATGTAAATCATTTCTTTTAATATTTTGATAAAATATTTCAGAAATATTTCGTAAACATTTGTAAAACGTTTTAAAATATTGCTTAAAAATATAAAATATATATGTGCTTCTCTAAAATATTTTAGAAATTTTGTACAAATATCGTGAAAACAAGAATATTTCAAAAACTCTGATTTCCTGGACATATTTATATTTTAGAAATATTCCATGAAACATTTCGGAAGTATTTAAAATCTTGCAATGAAATATTTTGGAAATATTTCATGTTGTATGGGACGTAACTTTGAGATTATTTTTGCCGATTTTTAAAATTTTTGCTTATTGAGAAGGGCGAAATTTTGTGAAAATAATAATAGCGCGATCCAAGTAGCAAAAGTAATTTGATGAGATTTCTCATAAGGAAAAATTTAATTATTAGAAGAAATAAAACAGAGTAAGGATTAATGCGAAAAATGTATATGATCCATATATAGAATTAATTTTATTGTTATGTCGGAAGTGTTTCAGGAATATGTTCATAGAAAGTCCCTTTTTTTCCTCGGCCGAACTTGATCGAAATCGATACAGTATAAACTTTTTTAAATTCCAAATTCGATAATAGTGACATCTTTCATTCATTTTTTATAGTCATTATATAATGTTGTGTCTCGCTCAAACGTATTTATCTGTCTTTATCTAACATACTGCAACACCATCTCTTAGAAAGAGATCAACTAAAATACTGCTCGGTTTTATGGCTTCACGTCAATTTCATTCGTAATATACAAACGAAATTTTCGACGACTCTTTTCTCTTATACTAAAGCCCCTACTTCGTTTCTAAAAGCATAGGATTGTTCTTCGAGATTTTCTGTAGGCTGCTGGCTACTTATTTTAAACGGGTAAAATCTGAAACTCTTATATGCAGCACATATTGTAACGAGTTGACTGTAGAAGCCGGTGACAAAACTACAATTTTTAATTTTCTTTCATTGTAAGAATTTCATATGTGCTCAAGAATAGGGCCCCAATGCAGTGTATCACTTCGCAGCCATATTGAATTTTGACATTCTGGGCGATTTCTGATTGGCTCTTAACTTTAGACGACTGCGCATCTACGAGAATGATTCACTTATCTTTTTACATCACGATCCGATTCGCTTTTATTCTTTCATTCACCTTCAATCGTTTTTTGGGTTTGCCGTTGCTTGCCGTTTGCGTCGTCGACTAGTTCCAAGCGAAAGATTCTGAAAAGTTTCACAAGAGAAAGATACAATTCTTCAAAACGATATCAAGTACCGTAATCTGGATCGAGACGACATATCGAGAGGACGTATTTTAAAAGTATGTTATATTAAGGTAAATGTACTAGTCAATGGACATAATCCAATTTTTAGACAAAATGACAAAAATGTTAAACATTAAGTCGTTAATGATATGTGTAATTCTAAATAAATTCGTTATTAAATTTTTATAAACGATATTATTATTTAGAGGCATACATATTATTGAAAGCTTAATATTTAATATTGAAAATTTTGTGTAACTTCCAATAATGGGATCATGCCCATTAATTGTACATTTATCTTTCCAATATTGTGTCATATTTGATTTCTACAAAGTAATTAAGAATCTCGCGTTCGTAAAAAGAATTTACATTCATAAGAAACTTTAATATATGTTACTTGCATGCTAACTCCTGATTTTATTTAAACTATATATCGGGTAATCGGAATGATTCATGTGGAATATTTTTAGAAATTTATTTGCAAGTACAAAATATACGTAGAAAAATACATTATGTAAGCAAAGTTATTGTTCTTGACATAGTCGATAACTTACGACGCGAATATTATAGGCTCGCGGTTTCAAAGCGCTATTACTACATTATGTTAATCCTGATACGAAACTGTACAACACGAAACCTCTGCGAGAACGAACATTCTTGAGTAATTTGCCTTACGTGTTCCTTCTTCTTGTCTAAATTTCTACAATATTATATTTTTGTAATCAAAACTGATTATAATTAATGTACATAATTTTATAGATTATATAAAGATTATATTTTTTATCAATATGAAATCGCGTAATTGATAAATATTTTAATGATATTAGCTATTATATTTTTATATTATTTCTCGCTATAATCTTATTCCTATCAAAAAGGCACCCTTTATATAATAATAATATTTCATATATAACTTATATGAATATGATCTATCTTGTTAATTAGTATCTTAACTATTCTAATTACATTCGTAAAATTCATTATCTTGTAGACAATATTAAAAATTACAGGTTATATAATATGTATAAATGCATATATGTTAATGTCATTGATATGTTCGTCAAAGAATTGAACTTGTGAATTATTGACGGTATGAGAAATTATGAAATAGCATTTAATAAGGGCATGTAATATGACATAACTAGTAACATGTCTTAGCGCCGAAACAATACTGTATCTCCTGATGTTACAGACTTTAAATCAATTTCCTCATAGCTTCCATATTTTCGATTTTTTTACACAAAAAATCACTTCAATTATATTCATTATTCTTACCACATTCTGTAATATAATGTATATACATTAATCACATATTGGTACATTAATGATTTTTATTCTTTTGTGTAAAAAGTATTTTAAATTAATTTGAATCGATCACTTGTATTATCTATGTCGAGAAAGTTCCGAGTTTGAATATATTGCATATAAATTAGCAATATTTAATCAATTTTTTTCTAAATTTTGATTTTGAGAATTTTGTTATTAATTACGATAGATAAACTAGTATACATGGCGCTATGTATGTATAACAATTCCAAATATTATTTTGTGGTTACAGAATAAAATCTATACGAAGCAGAGGTCTGAGAGAGAAAACTACCTAAATTTCTTAGCTAATTATTTGAAACTTAGACGTAATACCTGGATCTAAAACTGCAGAGATCTATTCTTTATAAGTATGAGAGTTTTCACAAATTTATTCATAATAAACTTTAGTATAAGAACTAAAGAGTCTTAAATTTATAGATCTAACTGAGTGAATTAAATTTCTAGGCTAAAGCATCTTTTTTAAAGGTTGCGACCTCATATTAGAAGATATTTTGCTCACCAAGGAAAACTAATAGATTCTTAACTTGAGTTAAAGATATCGCAAAAAGAGATAAAGGAGACAGTTGAAGCCTCATCAGAGTTTGCAAATACAAGAAGATCAGTGATGACTACTATCGATGACCTATCACCTGAAGTTCGGGCTGAAATAGATAAGATCTTTGATCCTGATTATTTTGATAAGATGACAAAAGAAGAATGGGACAAGATAAAGGCAATGGAGCAAATGATGGCTTATTGTAAGAATCCTAAACATTCACGATGTGTTCTGAAAAAAAAAAATAAAAACTGAAGTGGAACCGAAAGACCGTAAATACTGTTAGATTTTAAGTTACCGTGTTGTGTGAAAAGTGTATGTACTTCTGTTTTAATTAACAATATGAATTTAAAAAAATGTTTCTCTGTTAGCGAAGTTAAAATACCACTATTGTAAATTCTTTAACTATGTCTGCTTTATTCACGTTGTCTTAGTTAAGCATGATGCAGCACAGTATCTGGTTAACTACGTTTTATTTTTATGAGAACATCGAATATGTACTTCTAATTGGATTGTAATTGAATCTCGGAACTTCTCGGATATATAGATTTTATACAAATAAATAGAATACATTTATACACTATTTAGTATAAAAATTATATATTATTCAACATAAAAAAATATGAAGAAATTAGATAGAAAATATGGTTTGTAACTTATTTGAACTTAATGTATAGATTATTCATTAACATATGTGAATTTTCGAATACCTATAATTTAATAATTTATTGCAACATCTTGATTCTTTTAGAAAAAAATATTGTATAAAATATGTATTGCTGAAAAAAATGTCAAAAAGAAATACGTGAAGCTACGGCATTCAAAGTACGCTATACATAATTCATATGGAGCAATTTATAGGCCTGTTTTTTTGTTCTTGCATTCTCTAAACTGATATACACGGTACAATATGTTGAAATGAAACAAATGTATATTTGTTTCACTTCAACTTATTGCACCGTGTGCATCAGTTCAGATAGCGCAGAAATAAAAAAAGATCATCCAAATTGAAAGTGAATGATTCAACGTAAACAACTGAACTTTCTTCTTAAATAGCATCATACATATACAAATATCTATAATTTGTTCATTCAGCTAATATAATATATAATTGTTCAAAAAATTATTATTTTAAGGTCCTGCGCATAGTAGAACAAATATTAGGAACAGGAACAAATATTAAAATTTCAACTTATCAGGTAGCAGTTACACTAGAATACACGATTTCTGATAGGTTGAAATATTAATATTTATTCCTATTTCTAATATTTCCTCCATTGTGCGCAGGGCATCTAAACAATCTGTATGTAAAGATATTCTCTAAAATAATAATCCAAACAGAGATAAACATTAAAAAGCTTCAATAGAATTATTATAAAAATAAATTATGTAGTAATACATTTATGATAATCTTAAAAAAATAGAAAATTTTATATGAAATTATATTGAGATTAAATAACTGTAACATGTAACGTACTTTCTTATATTTGGCACTACCATATTTTCATATTTTTTCCATATTAATAAATATAATTAATAGAACCGTATCTGGTAAAAGTAATCATGTGAAACTAGATTTATTTTCCATATATATCAAGAGTGAAATTAAAGAATGCAAAATTTAATTTTGAATACTAATTTGGTATTAAACTTGAAAATTAATAAATGCAGGTAATTATTGCAATCAACGTAAGCTGATGGAGGTAAACGTCCTAGTGATCGCGTGGGCATGTACCTACGTTTGGACACGCACCAAATTTATTATTATTAATCTCAAATGCTTTTTTTTATTACAACATAATGTATTTAATGATTATATATAATTATATTATTATACTATTTTATATTAAAACTTGTATTTATAATAATCCAATATTTATAATTATATATAATTATAGTACTATATTAAAAAAAACTGTGTGTGTGTGTGTGTGAGATTAATAATATGAAGAAATATATAAAATTTTACGTAAATATCCGGATATAGCTACATAATACATACCTGGTCACTGGAACGTTTACCTTAACACACACACATGTCTAAAAAAAGTTATAAAAATAATTTCTTACATTGTATAACAAATAAATGCCAACGATATTAATGTTCAATGCTTACAATAATAATATCATGCATTAATTATTATCAAATCGACAAAGATAGTTTCGTTAGTCCGTTAACATCTTTTCCTTAAGTTAATATTATAAAGATATAAACTATATACCTTTAGTTAATCATATCGTAATAAAAATGAGAAACACGATTACATCTATTTGGTTTTGTTTTTTAGATATTTAAAGCTGGCCGCACACGATGCATGATTTTCATGCTTACTCTCTTGCATGCTGATCAATGCATGTTACTTTGCTCGGTTCGCTGGATAAACGTCATCACACGAAGGTGGCAACTGTGGTGGCTCTAAGGGTATATCCACACAAATTTGCATAGCCGCATATAAACATATACATAAAGAAAATTATCCAATTGCAGTTCTCTTTTAAAGTCGTACATAAAATGTGATTGGATAATTTTCTTTATGCATACGTTTATGCGGCTATGCAAGTTTGTGTGGATATACCTTCAATCACGTGAGTGATTGATGTCATGTATATGTGAAATGTATAGGTTAAACCACCACAGTTGCCACCTTCGTGTGATGACGTTTATGCAGCGAACCGAGCGAAGTAACATACATTGGTCAGTATGCAAGAGAGTAAGCATGAAAATCATGCATCGTGTGCGGCCAGCTTTAGCTTAAGCAAGAATATGCAGCGTTATATTGTTATTCCTTCTTTCTAAGATTACTTTAGATTTGTTCGCATGCTCTAAAATGCTCCTGCCATAGCATTTACTCACTTTAACGCGCTCGTTGAAGTGAGTAGGAGTTATAGCAGGAGCACATTGGTGTATGCTGGAACATGTAACGCGAACAAACTTTTTATGTTACAACAATTATTGCATATGTACGATCGACTATATCTATTAGAGCATTGCTATGTTACAAAATATATTTTGAACGTGATCAACATTAAATTTTACGTATCTTATTTATACACAAATATTACTTTTACTTTGCATACACGGTAATCTATCTCTTTAGAGCTTTGACAATAATACTATTTTTGTCAATTTGAAAAATGCTGTTCTTGCAGATATCACTAGATAAAATTAAAATCGTATTTTGTTTCTCAGATTGCTTTATAATTGTTTGTATATCCTCATTTATGATATATATCGATCGGTGATTGTCCACTTTCGCTTGCAATCCATGATCGCGACACAACTTGATTTGATGTAACGGTATGGTTACGTATTTATTCTGAGCAATTAATGTACTTAACTGTTCGGAACGGACGTATAAATACTGATGACTTTGTCGTTGATTGGTTTCTTGATTTGCTTCACTACTCTCTTTTGAAGAAACATTTAATATTTCTACCACATCAGTTGCAACAGATTGAGTTATACATTCGCTTTCTTGCAATAAGTTATTTTGATTTTCCAGAATAATCTCTTCACTAGCTTCACTGAATGCTTGCATAATATTAATATTTTCATATACAACCTGTGCACAAAAAATGTTATTTCCTGGATGTTCTTTATTATCAATATCAATATTATTTGGATATTTAGTAGGATTTTCATTCGTGACATTATTCTGTATAATGACATATTTTTCATCATATTTTTGATTATTTTCATTGGAATTTGTAGTTTCTGTTTGCGCTATTTTTAAATGTGTTATGTTTTTGTCTTGTACATCACTATTGAATATTTTCTTATGATAATCGTGCGTTTCTTGCAACACTTGCAAGCTGCTTTTACCTTGTTTTTCTGGAAAATCTGTATTTACTTCATGCTCTATTACCTCTTCATCTTTTTGTATTTCTTTTTTTGATGTTTCACTTTTAGAATTGACTTTACATTTTATTTCATTGCTACACTCATAATCTTGATCCTCGATATTATGCTGACAAACATGATTCTCTTCATTATCAGTTATTCTTAAGTTATCATAAAAAGGATTTTTTAATTGCAGCAGGCCATCCTCTATACTATCGATACATTCCACATTGACATTGCTGTTCTCCCTATCGGGGTATTTACACTCTATAGCTATTTCAGTCTCTATACCATCAGTCTTATTCAATTGAGATTCCGAGCAAATCTCAAAACTCTCAAATTTATCAATTTGTATTATATCGTTTGTTTCCCAATTTCTGTCATTATCAATACCATCTTTTAGAACATACTCTTCTGTTGTATTTGTATTAACTTGCGTTTCGTCATGGTTTTCAAACCTTACAATTGCATTGGATGCGATGTTATCGATATTTATTGTAGCTTCTGGAGAATCATCTTTCCTTTTTCGATTAATTCGAATGTTTTGATATTCTTCTTCCGGAGGATGTAAAACTTCACCAAATGTAGTAAGGATTTTATTGTGTCGTGTTTTTAAATGACGTTTATAAGTATTTCTGGTTTTAAACCTAACATAATAAGCAGAATATTAATATTATATGATCAAAATTATTAATATCAATTTTGTCTCTTTTTTTTTAGGTCAGAAAAATAAAGAATTTTGTTGAATTTTTTTAAATTTACTAATTTATATGTGTCTATGTGTAATTTAATTTTATTTGAATTTATTTATAAAAATGGAACGTAAATATTTGTATAAAATATATTAACATAATATTGTCTATATATTTATATATTATAAATATATATTTAAACAATAATTTTTTTTACTAACCGTTGTCCACAATCATCACATCCGAACGGTGCTTCTCCAGTATGCCTACGTTGGTGTTCTCTAAAATGAGATGGGTGCCTAAACTTTTTTCCGCAATCCGTACACGTAAAACGAGTCTGATTTTGATGAATCAACGTATGATATTTCAAACTGTGCCTTCTTGTAAAAACAGCTTTACATATCCGACACTCGTACGGTTTTATTCCAGCGTGACTCCGATAATGAGACACTAAAGTTGTAGGCGCTGTGAAACTACGAGGGGGGTCGCAAATGCGACATTGAAGATTGTTCCCTGTAGGATTACCCTTCTTCTTAATACGTTCTATGTATGCTAGTGCCATTTCCCTTTCTTCTTTGCTAGTGCCAATAAACTTTGCTTTTCCTTTAGGCTTGGTAGTTGTACATATCTCTGTGTTTGATTCCATGCTGATTTGAGTTTTATCTGATCATGATTTTGTACATATACATAAACATAATATTTAGAAATTTATACGTATGTATACAATATTTTAACATATATATATATATATATATATATATTTATTTATTCATCTCTATAATATTATATTGTATTTTTTATTTTATAAATTATGGATGAAATTATGCAACATACCTGGTGAACAAGCAATATTAGAATCTTGACAATTTTCAGCTAATTTCTGGTGAGAATACTCTTTCATATGTACACTATCAGTACCAACAACCATCAATACAATCTGGAAAAATATAAATATTTGTAAAATTTAGTGCATGTCAAATGTAATATTTAAATATTTTTCACAATTGTAGTTTAATAAATTGTTTATTACTAACATTTTCTTCTCCTGATGTATTATCAAGAACATTACCGAGAGATATTTCTTTTCTATTAGGCATCGTATCACCTAATCGTTCGGAATAACTATGATCGCCAAGAACCTTACTATCTATTTGCGAAATATTTTTTAATTCAGTGTCACACACTTCCTTATTTTCCAATTTCTGGAAACATTTCTGCTTCTCATTTTCTTTAATATTAATATCGTTCAAAAATATTTTACGTAAATAATTGACGGGCTTTTCCAATATCACGTCTTTATTCTCCTTATTTAACATTTCTTGTGGTTTCTTTATCTGTTGCATCCGACCTTTCTTATTTTGTAAATTAGTTTTGAGATTCTTATGATTTATACTTTTCACTGTAAATGTATCATCTATAATAACATAAAAACAAATCTTTTAATTATTTTAATACCTAAATACAATATAAATTTGTTGCACATAAGTTTTTTCAGAATTTTATCCAGGATGAACATTTATATATTATCATGAATTTAAAATAAATATTAAACAATTGTAAACAATTTCATCAGATTTCTTTTATGTAATACTAATGACAAGTTGATAATATAAAGAGATAATAGTAGTTGATTAGTACATACAAGTCTCTTTATCAGCTTTTAGCTGTTCTAAATGCTTCTCTAGGTGAATTTTTATGCACGCTCTCGCTTTTTCTTCACTAGCAAAACTAGTATATTTCTCATGGCAACCAGGCACTAATGCACAAGTGTAAGAATATTGTCTTTTGAGCTCATCGCTTGTAAAAATGGCAAATTGCTTAACAAGATGTGAAACAGGCATAGATGCGAGTTGAGATACAGTAAAACACGATTCTTTCCGTTTCATACTCGCAGTCTTAGGTTTGAATTGCAACGTCAACATCGAATTAATATGTTTCTTTTCTGAGTGCAGCGTTTGAGATGCGACTTCTGCAAGTACTTCCAACAATGCCGATGGACTGTCTCTTCCTACAGTACCTATAACAATTTTTACAATTATTATTCTCGAATATATCTATTATCTCATTAAATATATAATATTATCTTTCTACTAAAAAAGTTAAATTTTCTAAAAAAAAAAATGACAAATCTTCAGAAAACTTTTATAAACTATAAAACATTCATGACAGATAAATACAACTACAATATTTTTTGCAATAACAGATTTTACTCCACATATTCTGTATCAAAGGAAAAAAATATGTAAAACAAGTACATAAATTTTCCACATGATACAACACGGTACTATCAACATGAAGTTCTTTGCATCATCAGTGATCAAAATAGTTATAAAAATCACACCTAAAGAAATGTATATTTCAATTCTAAAACACTAAAATCCGTGCAATATTCACGTCCGCGGATAACATTTATTTGAAATGAAGCAACGTTGCTGGAACGCGTTTACATACGCCGAGGAAAAATTGTTTTCGTGCAATAGCAGACGCCATAAAGACGCCCAGCAGACGGTTTTTCAGTTTACTATCTATAGATGAACGCGTACGCGCGTTTTTCCCGGATTAGCACACGCGCGCGCGGATGTAATTTGGCGAGATATCGCGGAAACGAAGCGCAAACGTACCGGGATTACCTCCGTTGTACAAATTTGACACATGCTGCGGATTTCTCTTGGTGTTCATGATGGCATTCACGATCACGGTGTCTCTACATTCCCCAATTCCTCGTTCGCGAACAACAGGTTCTCCGTTTGTTGGCCAATCGCTCCCCCTTATGTCAATCGTCGACACTGCTGCCAACGAGTGAAATCGAGAACTATCTAGAACACGGACTACAGGTAAATGCACTAGACTGCTTGTGAGGCTCAATTCCCTAATTCGTATCGATAAAAAAGTCTGTTTGTGTTGCTTGCACTTTAGGCATTTAAAATCTTTGCGCTCTTTTTCCTTTTTTCTCTTTCTTTGCCTTTTTTCATTTTTTCGTTTCCAATTTTACTATTTTTATTTATCTATTATATTTTTTTATTTATCTGTTATATATCCTTTATTTATCTATAATTATATATTTGATTAATTTTTTTTCTTCATTTTTGTTTGTAATATTTTATATAATTGTAATTATCGTAATAAAAAAAAAATATTGCTCTCTTTCTTTCTTTCTATTTTCTTTGCGATGTCTGAATAAATTTTATCTCGTTTTAAGTGCAATGTTTTTAAAAACTTCAAGCAAAAAATTTCAAGCATTAAATTTATTTACAATAAAATACATTAATTATAATAATTTTTTGAATGTAGAAAGATGTAAATATGCCACTAATTTATTACACGTTTAGTTGAATCTAAAAATAAGAACCAATCACATTTAAAAGCAATTATATATCCCAATAATTGCACATTTTATGGATAGGTAAAACTACTTATGATTTATATACGATTATATAAAATTATATATATTTTTATATAACTTTATATAATTATATATAAAAAACATTTTTTCCCGGGTTCATAAATTAATATTTAAATTTTAGAATTATTATATATCGGTTATATAGCGGTATTGTTTTTTTTTTCTTACGTAATGCATGTGTATGTACAGTAAACCAGATTATTTTTTTTTTCTTTTGCAAAGTCTATAATTTTTTTGATAAAAACGATATTCCTCAGATAAGAGACACGAATGTAAAGCGAGGAAATAGGACACTACGTGCTTGAACGTAGCAAACAACAGAGTACCGAGAAGTCAACAATTCTAAGCGGAAACACCGCCGCGAGATATCGTAGAAAATTGTAAAGGATATGTGGGCGGTATGTATAAGATATAAAGTATAGAAAATTAACAAAATTCAAGCGTTTTAAGCAATCAACCGTGAAAGAACGCATACAGAATATTTTTCAAAAGATACATTAAAAAAATTATATTTATTGTATTTTTGTAAATCGGGAGCGTCATATTCTCTTTATAATCTTAAAATCTTAAAATTTTGTCTAATCTTTTCCATTACTTAATGTTATTAATTAACTATGGAAATTGTGGAATTTATAATTATACTAATTTATTATTTGCCAGATATTCGAATTTGATTTTTATTTTATGATTTTAGCCAATGATATTTATTATAATATATCTTATATACATAATATTTGCGTATATCACAGGAAATATAATATCGCTGATGTATCCTGAATCTATACATCTCCTCGACGCGAGACCTAAAAATGATTGAACGAAAGTGTATCACGGCGAATCCATAGCATTCTTAATAACGTCGATGCAGGAGAGGGGAGGTTCGCCAGCGCGATCATATACGCGGGGGTGCGCACCCTCTGGGTACTCGAGCGGGAGGAGGGGCAGCGAGGAAAGGAAAACGGCGCGTGCACGGCACACCGGTGCACCATCGACTGCCATCGACGAATGCATGCACCGGCGCGGCGAGCGCATCGCGGGTGTTCGAGGGGGTGGATCTGCCGCATAGCGTGCGGATATAGAGTGCTCCAGAGAAACTCGGTAACTCGGTCGCGTAACGCGCGTCAGTCAGTTGCTATGTGTCCGGGTGAGGTGGCGAACGCGGCGCGCGACCCGAGAACGGATCACCGTCCCTGAAGGGAACGGAGATCGAGTCTCGCGCTCCCGTCCCGGCCGGGAAGCGGCGACGACGGCAATAACAACGATTGCTATTACGACGACGACGACGAGGACGAGGACGAGGACGAGAGGCGAACGCGTATATTCACGCACTGTCCGATCTTTTCCCCGGCGACGACGGCGACGACGACGACTGGGACATCCTTCGTGCGACGGTCGCGGACGCCGCGGCACGATTAGATCCACGAGCACATGGTCCGGCGATCGCGATGACCATGATCGCGAACCAACCTGCGTTGATCATCGGCCTCGTCTTCGTCGTCCTGGCGGCCACTTTCGATCGCGGTGAGCACTTTCGATCGTACTCGGCATTCGACTATCGCGACGGACTTCTTTTTTCGTGGAAAGTCTCTTCCCGGAACGGATCGACATGTTCGTGAAGGACGGTACAATAGCGATTGAAGCAATGAGTCCTTGGATCTCGATCGAAATTTGCGCGATTCTTTTTAAGGAAGATCTTCCCCATTTTATCATTTTCCGCACCCGATTTCCTTTATGTCTTATGACGAATGTAAGATATCAATGTAGAAGGTATGCTATTAATGATTCTTGTTTGGGGCTGGAAAGAAAGCAAACTTTGACAGACAAAAACTCTTTGAGCAACGCATTTATTTTTACATGTTTTTCGTTTTTAAAAATATCGCGCGCGAGCTATTATAATAGTATATTATTATAATAGCATACTATTTTATAAAGAGAATAGAACTAGAACTTACTATTTCTATTCTACTAGAATTTTAGAAATCTACTTTTCTGCTATTTTATAATATTTATAGAATTTTAGACGAGCCAACACTGGATGACAATGTGATGTTTGCTTTATTTAAATTAACATAATGAAAGTCGCAGACGTTTCGATCCTGTTTGGATCTTTATCAATGCTCCAGGTAAATTGTTAACAAAAATTCAATCATCTTAGAGTAGTAATGTAACAGCGATGTCATCGTACATCCTGGTATACTATACAATAAATTTGTCGAATTGTTACATAATAGAATATAAACGTAAAAATGATTCTCCAACTTACGTGATCATCGAAACATTATTATGCGTCGAACGTCGAGTCTTATCAATTGGAATACCACACAGATTATTACGAAACATCGATTGGAATATTCTCATGAATTCTATTGGGACAATATACGCGCATCTTAGATGAGGAAAAAATTCTGAATAAGAGACTCATCTCCGAAACTACTTTTATCAAACAACAAATTAATAGTTTAAATTTATAGAATGATACGGAATTATTGGACAAAGCTTATGATAACATAATTATGTTTAAATGACAAGTTTATTCTATTCTATATATTATATTTTACATGTTTGTATTGTGTGTCTTGTATTGTTGTCTCCTCAGATGAGATTCGACTTTCGATGCACGAACAGCTTAATAATGTTTCAATGATTAGGTAAGTTAGAGAATTATTTTTACATTTATATTTTATTATATAACGATTCGATAAATTTATTGTATAGTATACCAGGAAGTACGATGACATCACTGTTACATTACTGCTCTAAGATGATTGAATTTTTGTTAACAATTTACATGGAGCATTGATAAGGAGTCAAAACAGAATTGGAACGATTTATATCAAACATAATGTGATTTTCATTATGTTAATTTATATAAAACAAACTTTATTTTGTCATCCAGTGTTGGCTCGTATAGGCATTATTTGATTGTATTATATATAGCTTATTTATAATTAATGTTACATATTTAAAAACTATTATAATTGCATTAGCAACTTTAACCTTGCTGAATATTTGGTAAAATCTGTTTTCTTCAAATGCTCTTTTAAAGGCCATTTGTTTCTCTTAATTATAGTCATCTCTATTTGCACTCTTTTTTTCAGAAAGATTTCGATGACGGATTTAACTTTCTTGAATAACGCTGAAAGATGTTGAAAGATTTAAGATGCCTGTACAATAGAATGACGTCCTTACGTCAGTTCTACATTGTCTAACTTGCGATAGTTTCCATCAATGCGGCATTTCCCGGGGAAATATAGGAGATTGTTTCGACGAACATTTAGAGAGAAGTTTAACTGACGGCAACACTTCCCAGGAAAATGTTCACGGTTTCAACAGGCACTTCGTACTTTTAACAGGAAATTCAGGCGAGAAGTAGAAGCGCCCTTGCGCGCACGAACTTAACGGACAAGAGAACTCCATATATTTGATATAAATCGGACTAAATTGCCACTTTTGAACATTGCTTCGTCCGAAAGCATAGGAACGATCGATAATATGACCTCGTGCACTTTATTCAGAATTGGAGTGAGGAAAGGAGTTGTATACATCACGGGCGCAATGCGGCGTAGAGGTGACGGCAGGGAAAGTTATCGTAGTAAATTAGTCGCCCAGACGTCGTCGCGGGGTCATAAAAGTCCGGACAACACAAAAGCTTAGAAGACGTTTAACCCTTTACGAATTAATCTCGAGGCAAAATTAAATCCTTTGTTTTCCTCAAGTTTTATGTCATCTAAAATATGTAGTCTCGAAATCATCAGGTCTGTTTTAATATTTTAAGGATCACATGAAAGTACAAAATTGTTATAATACATATGTTTTAAGAAGTTTCAACATTGTACGGAAAGGAAGTTTGGTGAAAATGGAGATCCTTCAAAGATTCTAATCTTCCGATTGCAAAACTTTGGCAGGATTTCTTTATCCTTTTGTTTTCAAGAAATTCTCTTTGCAATGCGCTTATCGATGTAACGATTTGCGATTTGTACGTGCGATAGTTTATCTAAATTTTATCACATTTGTTTCGAGCAAATAAATAAAGGTTTAGTTTTTTAGTCGTCAGTTAAACTAGCTTCTCTTTAAACTTTTTGTATTTGCCATATTTACGATATTTTATCTAAATTTTATCGTATTTATCTGGAGCAAATGAAAGTTGTAGCTTTTTTTTGTATCTTGTATGTTGAATTATTCATGACTGTGTATAGATAGATTAGTTGTTGCAACTTGTGGACAACTTTGAATAGCGTCATCGAACTGATTATATGAATGAAATTGTGAAATATACTTTTATGTGGCTCGTTTTTTTTTTAAATAATACTTAAATATACTGGCAATATACAAGTCAGAAAATTGGGTCACTTAAAATGAACTTGTCGCTAAGTTCTAAATTCTTAATGTTTGAAATTAGAGATTGGTTTTAATACTTTTAATTCCTTTTCATACTTTTATAGCCGTTTATTTTTAATTGTACAAGGATCGATCGGAAATCAAGAAAAGATATAATATGAATGTTTTACATCATTGATAAATCCTTTAGAATTTAGACACTTCGAGGTATTTTCGTTTCTTATTCAATTTTACAGAAGTGTGATACTCGATTTATTTTAATTCATCTATTTTTCGGGGTGAATGGAGGGAAATAATTCATTCTTCCGCTCATTTCTCTTTTTTTCTTCTATGGATTATTATTCTATGGATATTTCGCATTTTTTTGTGTCGCAAATAATGTTTAGTAATGTTGGTATCATACGCGGTATTACGGTTTGCAAGATACTAGTCGGCGAATTCCTACAACGGTAGCACTTGTGGTTCTTCGGAACAGCGGATCATGAAGATAACCATATGCGATTGTTAAATCGAATCCTATTACCGTGCTAGAAAAATATCGCAATAACTATACGAAAAAAATGATTTTGCTGATTTAAAAATTTAGCTATGGAAACAGATTTGTATGAAAATGTATAATTTTGTTGAATTATCAAAATAATTGTGTGAGGCACTCAAGCTGATTGTTAAAAAGTCAAAATTTTTTGCAACATTGACATGCTTGAATTTCCTATGTAATTATTTTGAATGATCAACAAAATTATTCTCAGATTTGTACTCAAGCGGAACGACAAGTCATTATGATGTCAAAATGATGTCAAAATAACTCCAAAACGATCATTAAAACTAAAAAGTCAATTTTTCAATCATTCCTGATGCATTTTAATGTCATTTTGACATTATATCATGACTTGTTGTTTTGCTTGGATATTTTTTGATACTTCAACAAAAAAAGTATTTTCGAATCACCGAAATGATTCTTTCGAGAGTAATCGCTTAAGAACAAATTAAGAAAGAAATTACAATTCTCTCTGTCGAGACTTTAAACAAAATTATAAAATAATCCCATTAAATCTTGTTTGATCAGGTTATTCACAACTTATTTAATCGTAGATTACTTTGGAACGATAGAACTTTTGCATTTATGAAAAAATTACTACGGTAAACAAATTAATTTTTCAGAAAGAAACTGAATAAACATTTCAATTTCTGGATCTAATTAAAGTTCTCTCAGAATACATAATATATAATAAGAACAGATAATGCTATTATAGTTAAAGAAATGGAATTTTTTTTCAAATAGAAAAGAGAAAGAAAAAGAGAGGAGGGTGAAGAAGCAGAACTATTATAAAGAAAACCATAACAGAAATAACAAAAATTTATGTTGTATCAAGTATCTCTAAATTTTGCTTACGCGTATTTAATTTTATTTCAATTATTTACAACATGACAGTTCGTTTAATTAAGACAATCAGATAAGTTTTTTTCCAGAATTAAATCTCATCAGGAGCGCGGTCTGGTTTCATCGCGTTAAATTCGATCGTCCTCGATCGACTGAATCGATGTACTTTAAACACATTTTCCTGCACCGACGTTGTCGATATATGTATCCGGTGACGGCGACAGCGGAAAAGTCGAATCCGGGAGACAGCCAAGAATGCATAATAGATATACGTTTTCCCGGGTACGATTAGAAGCTGCGATGTCGTTATCTTCTCCAGCCCGGGATCGTCCGCGGGTCGATGACGTAACTTTAGCGGCGCAAAGGTGAAAGGTGAAAGTATCCGGACGAAATGGCGTAACTTGGTCACGATGACGTAACTATTTTGAATCTGCGGATTTCGTGCGATCAGTCGACCATTCGCTTCTGATCGAGCTGTATATTCGAGCTTTTATAGCGTGTAATCACAATCGTGCTATGATAGATCTTACAATAGACACGTTCGCGAAAAGAAGATCGATCACTGGACGCTCGCTCGGTGAGAATCGTCCAGTTTTCCCTTCGCCGATCGAAGTAATTGCCGATATGATGTTAACTGGCATCGGCAATCCGATTTCGGGATATCACGGATGAATGCGCTATATCCGACAATTTGTTGAAATTTAGGGTAGCGCCTACGAAAGCCAACGTCGTGAGGGCTATCGAGCGACCCACTTTCTCCTTCTCCGACCCCTTTCCTCTCACTTACCCCCGCCCCTCACCCCTCTGCTTTGCACTGTGTACGCTTAATGTAGTTTTTGTTTATCCCGCTTTTCTTGTAATGGCACCTTTTTAGTCATTTCTGCTCTATTTATCTTTATAATGATTCTACTCCTCCACCCTCCTTTCTTTCTTTTTTTTCTAAAAATATTTCATTTCTCTAATTACAATAGCATTATCTCTTCCTGTAGTGCGTATTCTGAGAAAACTTCAGATTCTCGAAATTTGAAATCTTTGTTCTGTTTTTTCTCTGAAAAATTAATTTATTTATCTAGAGAAAATAAGAGCGAAATTTTAATTAGCAACGTAGACTTTTATTATGTATTTATTATGCAGTGTTTTTTTTTGTTTTCTCTTTGATTTTTATTTCTCTTATTCTCTTTTTCAACGCGTGCGTTTCTGTATTTTAATTATGCATATATAGCGTATACGTAGAGGAAAGATTCCTATGAGATACCGAGTTCATTTTGGGTAAATGCTAGAAGTCTATAGGCAGAATTTAAAAAAAATAATAGATCATTTTGAAGAGAATTTAATAAGCTTTAAGATAATGTTAAGTAAAATTTAATTAAAATTCTATTTTTTTTTAATTACAGAAAAAATGTAAAAAGTGAGCAATCGCAAAGTCAAAAAATTGTGCTCTTAATATGAGAGATGCTCCGAGAAATCGATAATAAAATGCAAAGCACATCAGTACTGCAATTAAAAAACTTTATTTAATGTTGCTAAAATACAAACAAACATAGCCAGTGTACGCGAAAAGTGAACATGCGATGGATTATACCCAGAATTCGTCTTCAGGTAGTTGCAACCAAGTATCGCAGAAATAGGCACTCGGTGTTCATTCCAATTATCCTTTTTATTATTATACAATAATTTTTATTATTATACAATAATAAATTTATACTTTAGCAACGATTTTCACTATGACATAGGAGCATAGGTTATTTCATATTAGAAATACTCTAACATTTATATAACATATTACGATTTTCACGCCTTATACAGTTTTACGATCATCAAATCTAACTTCTGTAATTAAGCAATTTAACAATATCTCGTATTTTTCTATTAGTACGATTTTACTCTATCACTACATGAAGAATTTATTACCAAATATTTACTTATTAAATAATAAACAAGGTTTAAGGTTCATCTGAATGAAACTTGAAGACATCTAAAATCTTTTTTTTATAATGACTACGGGCATAATCCAATAATGAATTTCCCACTAAATAGTTTTCAATCCAAGAGCAATAAATTCATGGTGGAATCAATAGATAGCGTTTATTAGTTTAACAAAAATGCCACTATCTCATATTAGGCGCCTATCTCATAATAGAGGGCTTATAAGCTCCTCTATATTTAATTTCATCAATAACGAATGAAATAAACCTTTGCTCACCAAATAATCACCATTCATTCAAATTTTATTTTTGCTTCACCGACAAATGCAATTTATGCATAATGCAAACGAAATAAATCGCTTAGATTCATGCAAATTATCCGACTTTAATGAAACCGTACGATAATTTATTGTAAATTGTCGGTTTGAATAAAATTCGGTTATTGACGAAACACTGTTGATACATTTAAGTTTATTCGATCTTATTTAAAAGAATATTCAAAATGTAAGCAAGATTCTTTTATGTTGGCTCCATAAATATTTGGTACAAAACTGATCTCCAAGATTATTTTATTTTATAAGAATTTTCCATTTAAGAGTAAAATATTCTTCTGTTAATTACAAGTATGATAGTATATATATCTATAAATATATATATATATATATATATTTATCATCATATTTGTAATTAACAGAAGAATATTGTATATCTGTATTCGATGATAGATTGAAGAGTAACAGCATAGGATTTGGAAATCTTTTCTATAGGAGTGCAATCGTCTAATTTTATATCCGGTAGAAAAAAATTCGGTTTCTTCGTATCGAACTACGAGACAGCTGAGTGAAGGTCTTCGCGTGTCTCGGCTGACTGTTCGATATCAGCTGGCGCCGTATCAGCCTGGTTTCTGTATAGGATGCGACCGAGCGCGCGTGCCACGTTATTACATCACAGAAGGGCAAAACGTGAATCAGACCTTTTCCCGATTAATCCTCGTCGCGGCTGACGTTAGTTGAATTTGTCGAGAAATCACGGCCAAGTTTCTGGTCTCTAAAATACGAGCCACTAAAATATTCATAAAATACAAAGGAAAAGAGAATTTTAACCGGTTGCACGAAATGTTCACCGTAATATCTCGTACAATAAATGTGTAAGATCAGTTGCCACTGTTTAAATCGCAAAAATATCACAGAAAACCTTAGAAATATCTAGCTATTTCGAGATTCAGGAGAAAAAAACAATTTTATTCGATCTTATAATAATTCTTTGCGAATCCGACTGCAAATGCAAATGCATGATGATCGATATTTTTTTTTGCTATTTCAGGTGAAGCGATAATATGTTACCAATGCAACAGCGAGTACGACCCCAGATGTGGCGACCCATTCGATTCGTACACTTTGGGGACTGTAAACTGCAGCTTTCAGCCTCGTCTGGAGCACCTCAGTCACTTGGAACCTACCCTTTGCCGAAAAATCAGTCAAAAAGGTAAAGTCTCTATTTGCTTCTACAAACGCAAGTTAAACTTCACCTAACAGAAATTCTGAAAGTTTTATATTTATTTAAAATAACCACTGTTTATGAATTTTTACTTTAATTTAACTTCACATTTATTATTATAATATTTTTTCAAATAGCAGCTCGCAACTGTAATGATTTATTGCATATTAAAAAAATTGTTATTTATTAAACGTCGTTCGTATCAATTACACAAGTTAGGCATGCTTTGATCAGCAACTCACAAATACCATCCTACACTCATATTACATTTTATAAGTAATGCGACAGCATTGCAATAATGTCACTTCGATGGGCAACATTGTGGCAAGGCGTTAATGCGATTGGATTAATTATGAGCAATTGAATTATTTATGAGTATTTTTGTTCGAAAGCTATCGATTCTGAATTAATCAAAGAGTCCATTGAGCTGTCAATGACAAGTTCGAAACATGAATAACCGCGCGTTTAACTCAAGAATGGTATTCTAATTTTTTAACGTAAACAATTATTTGAGATGATTTTTACAATTTCACTTAAAAGTCATTATTATTAATGACATATTGTATATTATTGATTGGTCTATAATTTACTTGTAAAATAATTAATAATACACAATATATGTAGTATTTGAAAACTCTGAGATTATCATACATATTCAAGTAACACGCAATGTCACAGTGACGTTGAATTGACATAAAATTCAATGAAACTTTCGTCAAATTTCAATCAAAGTGACATATGTGTGTCTCGACCTTATCGTGACAATTGAGTGTTGAATAGATTCATTATTTATTTTCTTAAAAAGGTGAAATCACTTTTAGGATCTCTTTCACCAACTCCGATTTAACGATAATCGATGGCTAACTCAATCATAACGATTGCCAACGTGAGAATTAAACGTAATTTGTCTTAGAAGAGGAAGAGAGAGGAATCGTTGTGATACATCAAACTGCTGTTGGCACTTCTGCGAGTTGATCATCGATTAATTCAACTATAAGTTGGTGAAAGAAGCTTTTATAGAAGTCTGTGTGGATGAAGTTAAAAAAATACATATAGATTTTCGGATCAATAAAAGAAACTACCGTGACTGAGCATTTGTTCGCTGTTGGAATATAAAAATCATTCCACAAGTGACTATTCCCAATTCAAAGGTCATATCTATCTTAGATTTAAATCTCATTTAAATAATTCTAGATTCTAAGCAGCGCAAAGGTAAAAATAGAGACTTCAACATCGGTCCTGTAACTGTTGCAGTGTACGGGAAAGAGAGGGTCGTCCGCAGCTGCGGCTACATCACGGACGCCGAGAAGGACAACGGCGAGTGCCTTATGAGGACCGGCACCCACGATGTGCGCGCTATATATTGCTCGTGTACCGGTGATCTGTGCAACTCCGTCGAGAGTCTCCGCACGCCGTCCCTACTGCCACTGGCGTCTCTTCTGACTGCCGTATTGGCGACACCGAGTCTGCTCCTATCGTGCCCGATCGTGCCGTCTCGTATCTCCCTCTCAGCAGCCTAATTCTGCCTAGTTGTTCTTCAAGTCGCACCCTGAAAATCTGAGATTCCATCCCCGGCCCGTCGTTGCGCCGCACGGACCGTTCGTATACCTTGGATTTACTCCTCGTTCTGTTATATCGATCGATCTAACGCCAGTCGATCGTTGTTGTCAATTTCCCTACTAGCTACAATTTTCCCGATAAGAAGATTGCGAGATCACGAAAAAATCTTCTTTGTTGGATGGATCACCCGATCTTCAGATAAGGGTTCGATACAGCCAAAATACTTAAGATTTGGATTGATGATTTTGGAATAATTAGAGATACTACAATTAAAAGAGCGATAAGTAGCCTTAGACAACGTAGTGATTTCAAAATGAGTTAGAGTAATAAGTATGATGGATTGTGATGGATAAGTATGAAATAATGGATTGCGAAAGAATGGCTGTATCGTTCGCTGCTGGGGAAAAGTCGTTGTTCCGACTTTAAGGGTCGTATTCATAGTCGATTCATAGTGATTCAATTTGAGATCCAATTTGAGCTGAGTTTGAATCAGTCTTTCATTTGAAAAACGTTTCTCAAACCACGATTTAATAAATCTGATTGGTTTAATCTTTAGTACAAATCTAGCTCGCCTGAAATGATGATTAATCGTGGATCGATCTATGGCATATGAATACGGACCTAAGCCTATCAACAATTTTACCGGCTTTCGGCCTAATTAAATAGCGTCAGACAATTGAGGCACGTCAATCTTCACGCCGCCAACGAAGGAAACTTCGCACCCAAGCAATATTGAATTTTTCCCAAAGCTGCTTGTCCCAAAGCAGCTGGCTATTCGAATTATACAACGAATCCGATGCGTCGCCCCCTGTTTCTCAGGATCTCGAGATCGGCTTCTCAACGCGAGATTAAAAAATTCCGATTTCTCGCGCAGTTGCATTCACGAGGGCCTTTTTGATAATCGTTCTGAAGGACGAAGGACGACATTCAGCTAACTTCTCGTAGATAACTTCAAATTTTCGCCGCTAATGAAGAGATTTTAGATTTTAATCGACCCCTCGAATGGTGTCTTCGGCTGCGAACGGTCCGTAATGTAGCCAGATTAATTAACGTAGCGTAACGGTGATAACTGCCAGATGCGCGAGGGCGACATTTCAGTAGTATACATATCTCTGCGAAGAAAAAAAAATAGGAGAAAACGTAAAAAAGATACCACGGCCTCTGCGTATAAAAGAAAAAAAGAATTAATCACCGACGCCTCTCGTGTTGCGCTGATATCGCGCTTATCGCGCGATTCTCATTCGGATTTCATCGGCTGTGTTGACTCGGCTGTTCAGATAGAGAATTTCCGGATATTTTTTTGCATAGACAGATTAAGAGGAATCGATTAAGGAATCCCTTCTACGTTTATTTGTTATTTAAATTTCTCAAAATTATTCTTAAATATTTACAAATGTCACTTATCACAGTTTTTTCCAACAACCTCACGCGATCTCTTAAATCTGCAAAGTTCCATGGTTTAAAAGAAATGATGAGTTTTTTGCAGAATGCATTCCTGTCGATTCCTATCAATTTGTCTACTTTTGTATAGGAACGACCGAATTTTAACGTGCGATATCGGGATAAAAGAAAGAGCGCAGCAGGAGGAGTGAATATCTTAAAATATCTGAAAATTTACGATTAGTGTAACAATAAAGAGTAAAATACACGGTAACAAAGTAGCGGCATCGCGATAACACATTTCGCACCTCGCCTGCTACCGCTGAACACATTCGCGTGTCTGTGCATAAGTGTGCCTGCCTGTATGTGTGTACGCATTAATTACGATGTACGTATATGCACGCGAAGTAAAAAAAAGTATATAAAAATATATTTTGTCGTTGAAATAATAAGCCAAAATGGAATTGCACGCGAGATTGACAGGCATGCTTATTTTTAGAGGTGCAATGACACGTAGCGTTTGCGAAACGAAACGGGATATAATACGGGACGCGTCCGCGTCGCATCCGTTCAGGATTATTTATCACGTATTATAATTTAATCGCGATATAATTTAAGTAACGTAAGTTTTTCCGATTGATATAATATTTGGAAAACTTCTGAGTAAATTATTATCGATTTATAACATGGAATTTTAACTTAACTGTACATAATAATAATACAGTTAGATATACCTATAAAAATTTAACTAGTTTTTAATATAACTACCTTTTTTTAATTAACGATTATTTTAAATTTAGTAAAAAATAGAGAAATAATGAAGATGTAATAGACAAACATTTGTTTTATTGAAAGTTTATTTTAACTTATCTTTGAAAAATTACGTTTATCTAGAGCTCTCACACAATTCATTCGATATCTCCACTCAATTAATACCACTTGATACCAAGTTTTCCAATTAAATTGAAATATAATTTGAACGGATACGATATATCATTTCTTTAAACTTTAAACGATTCTAAATCGAACTGTAAAAGACACAGGATAATATAAAACAGATATAACATATCGACGATATATCGAAAAAGAGAGAGACCTCGCATTTAGCTCTAATGAGAATTGAAGATCCGCCGTCGTGTCCACGAATTATTCGCGTGTTTCGCAGAACTTTGCAATAAGTGCAGTTTAAGCCTGAGTCACCTGAGCGTACAATAACCGCTGTTTGTATGCTGTGTGAATGCTTTGTATGTTTGTGCGTGTCTGTGCAATAATAATTGAGCGTAATGCTAAATTCAATAGCTCAATTAGGGTCGGTTGTTGCACCTTCGTGTAAAGCGTTTAATAATATAATTTAAACCAGATAAGCATCTCTCTATCTCGTTTTAGAACGCGCATGTTGATTGCGATATAGACAAAGAGATCAGTTGACCGACGTTGGGAAAACCGGTCCTTAATAATTCGTTATTGCTCTTTTGATCGCGATTGATAGAAGGGAGAGGTGTTCGGTAATAAATAAGTCTTCGGTAAATACAGGATGTTCGGTAATGAGAGCGCATTATTATGGTGGACATAGTCTCAGTCGGAAACTTCGAAGCTTTCATTGACAAAATTCTTTCATTGGCGAAATTTAATGAGATATTACAATCTTCTCATAATTTTGAAAAGTTATGTTAAGTGCCACTATACTTCAAATCGAGATAATCTTGCTCAAAATTTTCTTACAATTCTTCGCATAATTTTGCAGAACTTTCATTTAAATTTTACAATTTTTTAGAAGACTTCTCAGGTTTTTTTTACATTTCTCAGAAATGTTGAGAAAGTTTCATGTTATAATTTTTTTAATACGTGAAGTATTCTAAGATTTCTTATTCTATAATTTTCGAAGAAAACTTAGAAAGTTTGGAAAAGTTTGAAAATTTTAAAATATGAAAAAAATTCTTAAAAATAAGGAATATTTCATTTGGAAAATTCATTAAATTTCTTTTTACAACTTAGAAATTATTTATGATATTTTTAAGAGAATAGAACATTTTACAGCAACTATCATGCGCTTAAATTTATAACAATCGAACATCCTCTATAATACTGATGTTAATAATAATAGTAATAATAATGGCAACATAGCAGCATGCCGGCAAACATAACGAACGAGCAATAACATATGACATATGAGAAAGTAGATGGATTATTGACAAAAATATGAAGAGAAATTAGATGAAGTAGGCGCGCTTGGTCAATATAAACTACGTCACTATAGCAGTTCTACAATGCGATCGTCTTTATCTTTATAATGCCGCTGTTACATCCTGTCGTTGCCATTATCACCATTGATATGGAACGCTACCAAACAGTCTGTCGCGAAAACAAATTCTGCCAATTTGCAAATTTTGTTGGCAAAAAAGTTACGGATCTGGCATACCCAATACTGCTGGCAAAACGATGATAGAAAGGCAGAACTATAGCAATACTCATTAATAATATATGTGGCAGATTGACAGCTGAAATCAAGCAGACGTTGACTTACTTTATTATAATTTATTGCATATTGAAAACAGAATTAAAGTTCAACAGATTCTACTTGATTTCTGCCACCGATTTATCTAGTTATGTCAGCAGGTTTAGTTGACAGAATACAAGCCTAATGCGAACATAGGTAATGCCAATTCGCTAACAATTTCCAATTGAATTTGCTACCAATCTGTTACTATACTGCGGACAGTTTGTTTACTGGGTACTATTACCATCACTACTATTACTATTATTATTATAGTTATTGTTAGTACGTACATTACCGACCCATTGTTACAAATAATACTGCTAATAATTATCATTAGAGTGCAAATGTGGCAACAACCGTGACGAACGTGATATGATATCGATAAGATTGGAAACGAAAAGGACAAAAGTACGGAAGAAAGAGAGGACTCAGTGTCGGATGTAACAAACGATTTCGATTCTGGCATTGTCATAAATTATAAATTAATATAAATTATGTTATGTAAATTATGTATTTTCCAGAGACTATTCTGTGATATAATTAATACTAAAATTACGTGAGCTACATTAATTCTTAAATGTAACACCAAACGGATTGTTCATTTCTACATCTACGATTCCTCTCCTTCTTTACTGTTATAAAATAATTAGAACGAAATAAACTTTTTGTTGTCAGGTTTGCATAAAAAATCAGTTATGATATTAACATCGAGTCTCGTAAATTTGATAGTATCTTTTCCTCAAGATTTTATATTTTCTTAAATATAATATTTGCGTATAAGAAAGACAGTACTAAAATATGAATGCGACAAAATTTCTTTCTGCGTCAACGTTATTGAATACTGTTTTACGTTTCCTATCATTTTAATAGTAGATATATTTATTTATACATATACTTTTGCAATTTGATTTTATACGCAAATCTGACAGTAAGAAATTTTCTTCCAAAAAGAGCTCTCTTTTATCTTCTTTGTCATTTCGAGATTGATCTTATTCAATCTCTTATTCGGGACGAGCCCAGATAATTGAAAGAAATGCGGAGTTCTTGTTGTTGAGACAATTCGCTTGTATTTTTTTGATACATGTCGCAATAATAGCCGCGTTGTAAACGATTGAAAACATTATCGTCGTATGATTGCGATTCATTATATTTCAAAGGTAGGGTATCGTATCGTACAAAGGTATAAATTCTGCAATTACATACATTGCATTGAAAACTGTATATAAAACGGTCGTCACAATTATTACGTGGAATTGCTCGCGTGACGTATATTTCTTGCATGAGCGAGAACATTAATTTCGCGATCTTGTTCAAATGAAAAAAATATTGCAGTTGCCGAATGATCAGATAATGCTCTACCGCACTTTATCGACTAAAAAGGAAAAAAAATAAATTATTGTTACATTATATATATAGAACAGAAAACATGAGTCTACAGTTAATATAAAAAATAGCTGTTGTATCTTGAAAGTAGCGACACATAGTTTGTATCAGAGAGAGAAGCCTAAGTGCGGTTCTCTTGCAGGCCTTTTTCGTAGGACCATCGAAATTCATACACTACTGTCACCATCCATTTTAACATGTGGCATCAGATATCCATACAGAGAAAGAATGGTTTTGTTAAAATATATCTAAAAATTTACTTTGAATTATCTAAAAATATCAAAATAATTACGTAGGACGCTTAAACTAATTGCTAAATCATGTTTGAGTTTCCTATATAATTGTTTTCATAGTCCAATAAAATTATATATATACATATATATATTTTCAGATTTGTATCTACCTAAATTTTTAGATACTTTAATAAAATCGTTCTTTCACTGAGGGAAAGGGTATCCACTGACCTTATGACGTGAATACTTAATAGTACCCTTCAATGGATTTTTAATGGCATATGCTAAAATGGATGTTGCGATAATAGTATGATTTCGATGATCCTACAAAAAAGGCCAAGGAGATGGCCGCTCTCAAGATTCTCTCTGCTATTAAATAATATTGTAACATAAAATATATTATGTACTTTAAAAATATTGTTATAAGAGAATGTTTTTAAATTATAGGTCGCTGTTTTCAAGCTGGAGTAATACCTCTTCATAAAAATGTTGCACTTTGAATTATGTGTGAAATTAATGATATATTGTATTGAGATCGGCTTTAATAGTGCATTATCTTTTGAAAAAAAATTTAGGAAATTCCAACATTTTTTCCATATGACTACCGTTGCCTGCGACACGTATCGAAAGAATGCGTGAATCTCAAGCCTCATTGAAATGTTTGTAATGATCATTATCGAATGACATTACAATATCATATATCATGTACAGAGAGAAAGAAAAAAAAGTATTCTGCCAATAATAAAGTGTTGAATGATTAATAAAAGTAATGTGTTTCTTCACGCAATAACATCTTCCTTTAGTTACATACATTTTGTCGTAGTATCATAATCGTTACTTTTCGTAAAAAGTAGCGATTGAGGCTATGAAACGATATTCAATTCCAAAATTTGTGTGTAAAAAAGTATTACTGATAAATTGATTATGTTAATTTACAACTTTCATACAAGTACTGCAGGATCATTTTATAAAGGTAGGTATAAGAAATTGTGTAGTGTGTGCTTATATTTTTATTAACTTCACCGAACAGTTGTCGTAGTAAGAAAACCTTTTACAAAAAGAAAATACTACAAAATTATCTTATGCGTATTATAAAAGTTAGTTCACACATACGCATTAGTTTCGTCCATTTTTGTAAATATTAAAAAGGCACCAGAATCGAAGATAACTCTTTACTGATAGGAAGACGGAAGAGCGTTTGATCATTTTCCTAAACAATGTGTTCAAATTAAATATTACAATTTTCTTTTTTAACTGTTTTCTTACAAATAAAGCATGAAAAAATCTTTCAAGTTCTTTATAAAACTTTGAATACATAAACAAAAATCTAATACTGCTAATGATGCTATAGGTATACGAGATGGGAAGTCTTGCAAATAAATTAGATCGTTAATGAAGCGTAAATTATTGCAAACTATAAATGTGTGTCAACAACTAACTTTTCATTTGCTAATCTGCCGATCTCGATAAACGCTCAAAATTTGTTTTCTTCGACATCAATTAACTTTAATTTCTTCATTTCTTGTTATATTCGACTATGGAAAAAAAAAATAGGGACATTATATGGCTACAACCAAAGTCAATGGACATCGAAAAAATCTTATAATGGCATTCTAATAGAACTATTTGGCATTACGAAATTGTGTACAAATTAATTACAAAAAATCAAATTCGATATTAAACGAACGAAATTTTGATCATGCATTGCACCCGCCTTATCAGACTATTACTGATGCAATTTAATCAGTCAAAATGTGCCTATAAACGACCGCTTTAAAATAGCACTTAATAGCATTGTTATGCATCACAATATATCTCTCAGTATGTATATATATGCAAAAAGATTAAAATCTATCTGGTGAGATTAAAGCTTGTTGGAATGACCACTATAATTAATGTGAATCACATTAAATGCGTTAACCGTATCAAATACATTACTGTACATAGATATACAAATGTATATCAAAATTCCATTTCTATCGTGTTATTTTTAATGATCGATTCTTTAGCAATTTGAAAGATAATTATTTTCTAAAATATATTGAATTGCATATTTAAAACTTTCCACAATTTTAAATATTATTATCTATATCTTCATATGACATATAATATAGGAATTTTACTAAAATCTACTTGAAATTATTGTAAAAGTAAGATTTTATTATTTATTAGGTCGAAGGAAAAGTTCTGCGATATTTTGTTAGTTCCAAATTATATACAGAATATATTTGTTGCGAAATTTTTGACTATATGACGTAAAAGCTTAAAGTTTTTCCTAAAAGTTCGTTTTTAAAAGATGTTCCTACGACTTTTTGTTACCAAGTTACATGCGGATTAAATAAAAGAGCATTTTGATTTTTATTGCTCCGTTAAAAATCATCATATCGCAGTTAAAAAATCAGATTCTTAAAGCTGAAACGTTGCTCTATCGAATGATATAATTGCCAATTTAAAAAAAAAATAAAACAGATATATATATAAATTTGAGCTAAAAATATGACATTACTTTTCTTTCCATTGCGCAATAATTACAAGAAGAGTAATGTCATTTATGGCAATTATATCACTAGACAGAGTAACGTTTCAGCTTTAAGAATCTGTTTTTTTTTTATTACGACTTTTTAGTACGATGATTTTTAATGAAGTTATAAGTAATCAAAGTCAGAATGCTCCTTTTTATTTACCAGAGTAATTCAGGAACAAAACATCGCAGGAATATTAAAAAAAAAAAATTTTGTAGGGAAAACTTCAAACTTTCACGATAGTTAGTCAAAAATTTGCTCAAATTTTTTTGGACACGCTACAGATCTACAAAGTGCAAAGAAAATTTTTAATTTGTTTCAGCTTGTAATTTTCTATATGTAAAAATTACAAAACTCACATAAATTAACAAATATAGTAATCATTCAAAAATAGAAATTTTAAGTCTAAGGCTCTCTTTGTTCCTGTCTCTTTTCGGTTTTAAAACGAGATAGAGAGAATTTTAAGTCTCGTTTAAAGTCAAAGTAATGTTGGTGCAACCGGGCCTAAAATCTTTCTTTTAAATTTAAATTTTGATCATTTTTAACGAATATATTGTATATACAACTTCGAACTAAAAAATACCGCAGAATTTTTCCTGCGACTCAATATTTAAATATAAATTTTATTATCTATTTAAATATAAATTTAAATGTCTATTATTTACTGTTAATTTAAAAACTATAATGCAGACTCTATAGGATTTACAGACGGTCGTGGGGTCTTAAGTCGTAGGAAATTGACCAATCGAATATAAGGAGAATAATCGACTATGTTTTCCTATTTAAGACTCCACAACTGTATGACTCCTATTGTAGATCCTGCATAAAACATTTTCATTGAGAAAAAATCGATTCCAAATCAACTAAAGAATTTGTTAGAAATGAGAGAGTATGATAAGAATGGATTTTGTTGTAAATTCTGTATCTTCTGTAAAAGAAAAAAAAGTTTGATTTCTATTGAAAATCCATATTTTTTCCTATTTAAGTGTTGTGCCAAATAGTAACGTGTGTCTACGAACTTCGTCTAACATTCGTAATAATTAAACAAAATATATTACAAAGGGTCAGTTGGATCCCATAGCCTTTATCTTTACATGTTCATAAAGCATTACATTCTCGAAATGCTAAGTATCCGAAAGTATGTCAGTTGATGTGTCCTCTTGTCCTAATGTGAGTGGAGTGACTAGTTGCATGTTGACCGATATGTACAAAGGATAACATAACTGTTTGTCCAGGGCCATTATTTCGTGCTGAGAAAAAGATGCATTAACATGGGATTTATTGCGTATTGTATGAAATTAAAAACGGAATTTGTGGCTTTTAAATGTCGATGCAAACTTACTTCTGTGTTCCTTCTCAAACGTAATCTCAGTATACGCGAGTCTTGGACATGTTTCACTTGGCGTTGTTCATTCAATGAAAATAGACAAACTCTAAAATGAAAAAAAATTTATATCATCATTTTTTAATGTAAACTGTTAAATTAACTAGCCAATGATCTACAGCTTACTTTATCAGTATTTTATGCTCTTTGTGATTTGCCTTGATATGCTCACAGTCTATTCTGTGATTTCTTTCAATCCGCAGGCTAGTTGTATCTAAAGTCATTAGTAAATCTAGCCCATAGTGGAATGCCTTCCACCTCCAAATATGTTCACCTGGTTTCTCGACACATCTACCACACCGATAGCACTCTTTGGAAAATTCCTCTTCCGTCATTTGTACTGGACTGCACATGGAGAAAAAAATGTGTAGTCCTATTTATATCATTTCTACTGAAAAAAATTCAACTGTATTTGTAGCCTACCCTCTGTCTTTATTTCCATCCACTCTTAATAAGTGAAGCCATTGTTCTCTGTAAGCACTATGTAGCCAGTCTGGTGGTATTAAATTATCACTGTATAAAATTTTATCATCTTGTTCATGTAACAATAAATATTTCATCCTTAATGCTTTGAAAGGTGCTGCGTATTCCTTGCCTTCTTCAGTTGTTAAAAATGGTTCAGTCCACTTATGATTTTTGAAATATTCATCAATCTTTAGTGTTTCCTCGTAGTCATGTATATGTGCAAATAACCTGCACAATAATATACAGCAATCATGTATAATTATATATAGAAGAAACACGATAATTTTATGGTTTGTTTTAGAAGCAAAATATAGATGTCTGCATGCACATTAAACATACCATAAGCGTAACATCATGTATATGCAAAATTCTGTTTGCAAAACAACTAAATCAGGACTAGTCACTAATTCTGTCATCAGATCTGGTGAAATTTCTTTCAGAAAGGACGGATGTCGCCATCCGTAACCCAATAGATTGACCTCCAGCCAACGTTTCGCAGCTGCTTTCACAGTAGGCACACCATACGACACAGCTGCATTATAATATGATACAACAGTCTCGCTATTTGTAGTTTCTATCATTATGTCTACACACTCGTCTATTAAGCCTTGTAATTGAAACAGGGTAGAAGTTGCCAGGATAGAAACCACTTCTTTTGGCTCCAAACTGACTTCATCTTGATACAATGAACCCAATACCACGGACAATGCTGGAATAATTTTAGATATTATTTTTCGATAATATAGTATGTATTTTCTCATCGATTATTTTTAATTTTCGTACAGCATAAGATTAATTTCAATATTTAATTATATGATGCTCTTACAATTTATCGTAATATTAGGATCTGTGATTTCAACACTGATGACTTTTTCGTTAGCCTCCTTCCAAGAACCAGAAAACATGCTAGCAAAATATGGACTCTAAAACAAATAAATTTTTGGTATATATTGTCCTAAACTTACACATATCGTGACATTACAAAAATATAATTAAAATTATGACATAAATTTGAAAACAGATTCTTTGAACTAATTTAAAATCTATATATCTATATATTTTATCTTAATAAATATATCAGAACTACATTAATATCAGCAATAACGAAGAATTTAATATTATAAGCTATTAAAATGTATAACTTTTTGCAAACAATAACTGCAAAATACAACAAAAAAAGCTTTATTTCTTTTTTAATTCTAAATAAATTTTATTTTAATAAAATTTAAATTTCTACACAAGACTCGTTTCCAAAGATATTTAACATTAAAATGCAAAGAGCAGACAATTGTAATGTCAAATTTTAATTGAATATTTAACATCTCGGGAGTTGACGCTAAAATATAATACAATTACTGATACTAGATTTGTAAGATCCATTTAATTTAAATGTTAATTTAAAGGCACTAATTAATTTTAAAGAATATAATTTGTATTTAAAAAAATCAATACTAAGTATATTTTAATAATCTGAAATTTGGAAATGTAACAAAAAAATTAAATTGTTTAACATTTTTGGTAAAGAGATTTACGATTAAGTAGATCTGATAGACCTACTGTCAGTTACCAAGAGTTAAATTCATATCAGAGGATCTGTTATTGAAATTTTGTGGCCTAAGGAAGACATCTAAAGAGGGAGTTCAAATAGAAGAATGACTCATACCTGACTAATATAAACTTTATGCAATCTCCATGCACGTCCAAGTATGAGGACAGTTATGTCACTGCCTTTCTCCTCTTGGAACAGGGTCTTGTATATGTACTGCGCCGTTGTCAACAATTTTCTCCTACGAACAGAATACGAGATTTAAATGTGAAAACCCTACACGATACAACACGACAGTTGTCGTCAAACAACGAGGAAGCAAAGGGAGATAAAATGCCCGAGGCAGATGCAAATCCGGCTGAGCGATCTTACTTTTTCGGCGTGTGTAGCGTCCGCTCGATGTAATCGGACTCGGAGTCACAGTCGTACTCCTCGATGTATTTTCGCTTGCAGCCCCGGTAGACGTTGTGCACGGCCAGGTTCGACATTGACGCGATCCTGCTCGCGTAGCCACCCATCGTTACGGCGATCGGACGACGCTGCGGTGGATTTTGTGTTTCTTTCCCTTTCTCGTTTCACTAAACTGCGCGTTCTCCTATAGAGATCATGCGTCCTCAATTGATACACGTTGTTGTCGTTGCCGTTGTTCTTGCTCTCCAATAGGAGCCTGAAAAAACGAAACTTATACAAACGCGTAGGTGTACTGAGGTGTACTGATGGTCGGTGGATGCCGTGATGGGCGGAAGCGAGCCGCGGACAGCGCATGTAAACACTCGACATATGTTGCGGCCAGGGCCGACTACTGGCGAGGATCCGCAGGGGGCCCCCCAGGTGTAACAGTTTTCGTGAAATAATTAATTCAGTATACCAATAATAACGGTATTAACGGTATGGCGCTAATTAATAAATAGTGAATCGATTTTCATTGTAAGATATACGTATATTAATTGATATACATTGCTGGTATATTCCGCTTTAATTTAATTTCACAAGTTTAAAAGATATACTAATTATTAGTGGCGAGAAAGGAATAATGTTATATAAAAAAGAAAAGGGTTAAAATATCCAAATAAAATCATTTCATACAATAAACTTTAGTTTTCTTATAGATATTATACGAACGGTTGACTGAAAATTAAATTTTGTCGTTTATATTAAAGTTTTTATTTTTTAACATTTTTTGTTACACGCATGTATGAAGTTCAAAAATAGTCTCTTTTATTTCTTTTAATTACAAAGTTGATTTTCTCGGAAACAAAGCTTTGTTAAAAAAATTTTGTCAGATATTTTTGATATATTTTTTCAACGTTGGATAGTAAATAGTTAATTAGTCAAAATTTAAATGATAAAGTTATAATGCTGATAATTTTTATTTTCTGCATATTTAATATTAATCTTTCATCCATGACAATTCACGCATTAACAGTCACCAACACACTGAGCATTGAGCAAGCTGCTGAAAACGTGTCCAAGTATTTACACTGGCAACTGGCAAGTGGCAGTGAATAATGGAACATAACCTGAACTGAATATGTAGCGTGTAGTAAACAATTCTCCTTTTTTTTTTACGTGATTACGATGCGATCATCGCACGATAATTACATTAATGGTATAAGAATGCAAGTTCGTGTACGAGGGTTTCAGGGATCAATAGCGATAAGATGGTGAATAAAATGTTAAACTCGTCTTGTGTGTGTACATGACCATTTAACCTCTTGTCATCACATTGTGCCAACGATCTAGTTGCTATTAAAGCTGATGATATCAACCGTAATATACCGATGAACGAACTCAAGACTGCGTCATTGAGTTTTTTTAATCAGCGTTATAGAATGCTGTAAGTTACGGAGAGATGTTACGACGGAATAGGTAATCTTTTTATGCAATCGTTTAACAAGTGCATGTAATAGTTCAAAAACACGTTACATTCGAGTTCAAATTAACGATTATTTTTTACTAAAGAGAAAATTAAAACCTGCTCTGTGAATTATCTCAAATAAATACTTGATTTGACGAGAAACTTGATAGTAAAACGATAAGCTATTAATAATAAAGAAATATATTAAATTAAACAAAATAGACTGTTTTATTTATATATTATTTAAACATTTTTATCGATTGTGATATAAAGTGGACCGTGATTATGTGAAGTAACTAGCAATGACTGTTGTCTTTGTTTTGCAACAATTACAAGATCTAAAAGTTACCTTTCAATATAATGTATAAAAAAAAATTAAATTATAAATGATTAACAATTTATATTAAACAGGTTGAAGCACAGAGTAATATCAATTGGTATCATTGTTCTTGTGACAATATTTTACAATGAATTTCTCGTATATGAAGTACAAAAGCTCAAGTGGACCATGCGCGAATGCTCCGAGTGCGTCAAGATCCTTCTTGTCGCGGATCCTCAAATACTTGGGGAAAAATATGAGAATTACTTTGGTTCATGGATAGCAAGATGGGATAGTGATAGGTATGATCAGCAAAACATCTAGTAATTTTATTGTAATCAGTAGACAAGAGCTATACAGATCATTTGTATTTTGTTGCACAGGTATTTAGAGAAGACTTTCTCGAGAGCATTAAAATTTTCTCAGCCGCACGTTATTGCCTTCTTAGGTGATCTCATGGATGAAGGTCATATAGCTAATGCAGAAGATTTTGAAAGGTACAAGAGGAGGTTAGATTCAATATTTTCGATGCCAGATGACATAATGGTATTTTACTTTAATTATGTAATTTTATTTTCTCCTTTTTCTCTCTTGTGGAAACTCTATGTTTCATTGCTAGTCTTGTCTTTTTTTAGAAAATTTATTTGCCAGGCGACAATGACATTGGAGGTGAGAACGATCGTGTTTCTCCCAACATCCACAAGAGATTTAATTTCGCATATACTCAGCCAGACACATTAGTGTACAAGACGGTTACCTTTTTCAAAGTAAACACAAATCTTTTAGATATAATCTTTGCGTGTTTATCAGATAAATTGGCAAATATTTTGTTTTAGGTAAACAGATTGACACGCACGATGCCGGAAGCGCCGAAGGATGCATTTCTTAATGATTACGCGGAAAGGAATACGACTAATGTCATTCTTAGCCATGTACCTTTGCTGTTTACGCCCGGAAGTTTCGTACAAAATGTACTTTTCAAGTATTGCAAATAAGAGAAGCTCACTTGATGATTTATCTTGTACCACTGTCTGATCTTATAGGTAATCAAAGAGTTATCGCCGCAAGTTATTTTTACCGCGCACGAACATAAAGCGATGCAAATAAGTCTGGACACGGCAACAGATCAGTTAAGCGACGTTTGGATTTTGTCACCTTATGAGACGCTTCTGTACCAATTAAGAATGGACGTAGGGGATATTCACGAAATACAAATACCCACCTGTTCCTACAGAATGGGTACACCACACATGGGTTACGGACTTGCATACATAGGTATAGATCTTTCAATATGTTGAATTTCTCAATATTTATTATTGTCGGTCATAATTACATCGGTGTGTATATACATTGCAGATACTCAAGAGAAGACCGTTGAATTCACAATTCTGTGGTTACCAGACAGATTCCCGCTGCTACGTGCTTATATATTTATCGGTATATTGGTCGTCATACTTGCCATTTGTTTTTTCGTTTCAGGCTGCTGTGTAAAAGGCTATGCAACTTATAATCGTTTACCTCCCGTTTAAAGTAGGTTTTAATCAAAAAAGTACTTATGCGTTCAAGTGAATTAACTTAGCATTGTGATTAGATGACAAAGATCCGTCCAGGTTACATGATTCTTCGACCGTCTGTATTAAATCCCGAAGGAAATGAGAATAACATTTATTAGCTGCCACGTTGAAATGACTTACAATGAAACTTAGGGTACTTGATGATACAAATTGATACAAATGTTCTATTTTATTCATTGAATGTCGAGAAAGATAGAATGATGTTTTGTCGACTTGTATCACTAAATGATATATTATCTTGTTCATTGAATCTTAAAAATCTTAGATCTCCGAAGCAGGACGCTTTTAAAGAATTTTGTTCTCTTAAGACTTTCTATAAAATTATTTATGATAAATATATATTTATTTGCTTTAAATATTAATCACACACGTTGTCGTACATGACTGAAAGCATGCCAAATATTCTATTGAATAATAGCGCTGGCTTTAGGCATCTTGACTAATGTTTGAATTATAATTCGAGTGACTTATAATTTCAAGAAAAACTTATCGTCAAAGAATAGATAAATAGTAAATGATGAGTTCTTGTAAGAGCGTTTAAATTATTATATCTGAATTTAATTCTGTATTGTTTTTCGGCATTCTAAATCATCATTTTCTTCAGCCTTAAAGCCAGCGCGGCATAAGAGTATTATGTACATAGTGATATTTCTTGATGAATCTCGATGTTTTATTCTAAAATATTTGTGTGTGTGTGTGTGTGTATATATATATATATATACACACACAAACACATAAATACAATATGCCAAACGTTAATGTGGCGGTATTCAAACGTCACCGTTACTTAAATGATTTCTTCTACATAATATATAAAAGAAGAAAACCTGCTTAAAATACATCACCAGTAATGTCAATGAGATAATAGAAAAAATCCATCGATTATGCTGTCTTAGTTATGCTCTCTTAATTAATGAATAAGAAATTCTATTATATATCATGTTATAAAATATAGAAATATAAGGAAGAATTGTTGAGCAAGAATGTATTATAGATAGATCGATTTATATTTCTTCGTGAATCTGTATACACGCAATATTTGAAATAAATGTGCTGAGACACAAATTTAATCTATTATACATCGCCTTACATGAAGATATCTTATTTTTTGTTAATATTATGATGATTTTTTGGCGATTTTTCGGGAGATCTTAAAGAATTATTAAAATGTTCTGTATAAATGTTATAATAAACATTGTTCAACTCTTCTGTCAAAATCTGTAATAAAAAATTTTGACAGGTGCTAAGCCTATAAAACCCATTTAATTTATGTTATTAGGAGTGTGATTTAGTTTTGAATTTTTTTTTAAACTGACATTTTCCTTTATGAATTTTTCCCATATCATGTAAACATTTACTAACTGTTGTACAATCAACATTTAATTGTATGACGAGTTCTGAAGTGGATTGTGCTGAATTTTCTTCCAACAACGCTTGCAAATCTGCATTTTCTAGCTTTTTTTTATTGTCTCGAGCAATCGTTGTTGTTAACATTGAAATCATCACTTTTGAATCGCTTGAACAATATTCACATATCTTAATTGATGGAGCAATTCCTTCTAAATAAAAGCAACGCATGTCGAAAATGCTCTTTAAAAATCTCCATTTTTTAAACGGTACAAACACGTCTGTCTATATTTACTGCGTCTATCATTAGTAAACGAGTAAACATCATGGAGTAATAGCTGCGATTGTCTTCGACACACGCAAAACCCTCAAAACTAAATCACACTCCTAATAATTAAAACACACTAATTACAACAAATCGAAGCGTAACTCGTATAAAAAAGAATGAATACTAATAAATAGTTCAGTATATTTTAATAATAAAAATCCAAATTTACAGAAAATTTAATTTCAAGCTAGAAAATTGAACCGTTTGACATTTTTGACAGAAAGATTTGTATAATTGAGTCAGTTCAATCATCCATCATCAGTTCGATTAGTTCCAAATGGTGTCAATATTTTCTGACATTCAAGACTTCGAAATAACAGCCATAGTACACGAATATCTTATAGGTACGGCGCTTTTGATCTTTAAGCACAAAGGCATTCCCGCCTGCTGGTACGCCAATAACCTTGAAAAGTTATTCCGTCGCAGTAAACAAAATAAACATCATTTGTCAAATGTGAAATTAAGAAGTGACAAACTGAATCGATTATTTCCACGAAATCTACATCGCGTTCTCTTCTGCATAATGGGTAAGAGGAAGGCTGCAGGTAATGCGAACAATCCAAATCATGACCTGTGTGACTTTTTGATGGGTAAGTAACTTCCTTCTGTATGTTATAAAATGATTTTTTTCATTGACAAGGTAAGGGAATATAATTCTGTTTAAATTTGTATTATAAGAATACGCGAAAGGTATATGATAAGATATCTATTTGCAGAACTGGCAGATTATGAACGTAATGTCAGCAAGAATGTTTATAAGTACAATGCATATCGCAAAGCAGCTGGAACATTAAGTGCTCTGACAGAGAGAGTTAAGAGTGGAGAAGAGGCGAAAAAGTTACCTGGAATAGGAGAAAAAATCGCAAAGAAGATAGATGAATTTCTTCAGACTGGAAAACTGCAAAAGCTAGAAGATGTACAATTTTGAAATGATAATTTAAACATGTATGTGAATCTTTCTATATATTTTTTCTTTTTTCAGATTAAGAAGGATGATACTAATGTTGCCATTAGTCTGTTGGCCCGGGTATCTGGCATAGGACCTGCCAAGGCAAAGGAATTAGTAGAAGCTGGTATCAAGACTTTGGAAGATCTTAAAAAGCATCAAGACAAACTTACGCATCATCAGAAACTGGGATTGAAGTATGAAATTGATCTGTTGACGCATATATTTCAACTAATACAACAAATTCTTGTAGGTATTTTGATGACTTTGAGAAGAAAATACCAAGAGCAGAAATTGTACAGATAGAGAAGGTATTGAAGAATGCTATCAAGGAGCTAAACAGAGCTTATCTCGTAACTATCTGTGGGAGTTACAGACGTGGTAAAGAGGAAAGTGGAGATATCGATGTTCTTGTAACTCATCCTGATTATATATCAAAATCAAAAGATGAAAAAAAGAAGGCCATATCATTGAAAACAATTGTTGAGTGTCTTGAAAAGAAAAAATTGATTACAGATACAATATCTCTTGGCTCTACTAAATTTATGGTATATTAAAATAGGATAAGAAGCGTTTATATGAGGAAAACATTTTTAATTATATATTATTTTTGTGCAGGGAATATGTCAGTTACCAGAAGATAAAAGCAAACCTTTCAGAAGATTAGACATACGTCTTACATTTCACGATCAATATTATTGCGCTATACTTTATTTCACTGGGAGTGATCTGTTCAACAAGAATATGAGAGCTCATGCATTGGAAAAGAAATATACTTTGAATGAATATGCATTAAAGCGTCTTACAATCGAAGGTAAAGTATGATCGAGAAACAATACATAAATATGTGTGAAAATGTAGTAATTCAAAAAATTTCACAGTTATAAGAGATTATTTTTAGGTCGTCCAGGAGAAGCTGAAAAAATTACATCCGAAGAAGACGTTTTCAAATTCCTAGATTTACCCTATAAAGATCCAAAAGACAGAAATATGTAAATGGAAAAAAATTTTCTTTTTTTATATTCATAATTTATTGTCATATAAAAATATATTTTACGTATTATTTATTTGTATTGCAATATAAAATAAAAAAAATTCTGTTAAATTAATATGTTAAAAATAAAATATCATTCACACATAATAAATTTTATAAAAATTTTATTTAGAAAGTTAATACATAATAAAATGAAAACTGCGTTATTTCTATATTTTACAATATTTGTCAATCAACAATTTACTTGTATAAGAGCGATAAATATTCATCATTTAACATATTATTTTAGAAATTTTATTTCGTAAATCACACAGTCTCATAAGCAAGTATATATCTGCATTAACAATAATGTAAGTGTAGTAATAATACTCAATCCTTTAAACGCAGGATTATGATGCTTTACGATAAAATCATTAATAATATCGTTGACATTATTAATTTTAAACAGATATAATAATGTCTTTTAAATATAACCAATATGCAATAACACCCCATAACGTTGTGGTCCACAAATTCATAGCGAGAACTGACCAATGCGTAGCATGTGACAATTTCCAAGCCCATGGAAATATGCCCCTGGTGACAATATGTCCAACATAGAGAGTAATTGGATTCAAACCTAAAACAAGTATAAAATTAAAAATATGTAGAGCTCATTTTAGTTGCAGTTAACGCATAAAAAATGGAATGCATATTTGGACACTGCATGATAAAAGAGATAAAAAAAGATTTAACAGGAAAAAGAAATTTATATATGTATTATTAGATAACACATACCTGCGTAGTTAAATGGTGCACCACTCCAATATTGTTTATAATCGACAAAGACATATAAGATTGCATATAATAAAAATGCAAAACAGGATACTGTCAAAACAAATGAAAGCGACATCATGTTCTTGCTGACTGGTATTACTCCAAATTCTTTATCAAAGTCACATAATATTCCAGCAATAAGACCCTGAATATCAATATTGATTATTATTAATCGTATAAATGTATTTTCTTTCTGTTGTCATGTTGAATAAAAAAAAAATTGGAACTTACGGTGACAAATGACCACAGTAACCAGCGTATTACTTTAGCATTGCATTGGTAGTAGAGTAATAAAATCTTTCCAGCATGGACACCCAAGTACACAACAAGTATCATAGATATAGTGTTCATTATACCTGTGACATGTTGATTATAAATTTCATTATACAAAACTTATAAAACTTTTATTGGAAAAAATAAAATATGTTATGCATACCTTCAGGATCATGAGGCAAGAGGGTACCATACACAGGATTTTGTGTTTTGGAATATATATGACTGCCAAACACGAGTCTGTCTATGTAACCGGCTGCGCCTCCAGTACAATTAGCGAATTCTCCGAAATGATGGTAACCACCGGGTCCCAAGTATCCTGTTGGACAATTCGGGACAGGCAGGAGAAACGTGATTAGGATATGCGTCATCAAAATCGCTAAAATAATCAACCACTGTGCCCAATTGTTCAAGATATCTCGAAGGATTGTAAATCGACCAAACTGTAACACGTCATCCTAAGAGGTTATTAATTATCACTATTATTGATCCACTGTAGACATATGTAACGTGTTATTATAAAGAAAAAAAAAATATGATTCAAACCTGAGAATGCGTCTTCATAAATACAGTCTCAATAGTGGCGCATATGAAGTACGAAACAGCCAGCAACTGAAGAACACCAGGAAACCGGAGATCATCTAGCGACTTTGCATAAATTGAGTTCAACATCAATCCGAGAAATATGAGAATAATTGTGCGCTGCAGGCAACGCAAAATAATCTTTCCGCGTGAATTTGACACACGAAGCTCTGATCGCTTTGATATAGTGATCGACAATCCCATGATCCACGCAAACCTGAAATTGCAGTGTAAGAGTATAATAGCGGTAGAATAAAATGTACAAAATGCGAAAGGATACAGATAATTTACCAAGGTAACACTAAGTCGGCCACTGTCAGACCATTCCACGCACTATGATTGAAAAACATATACTGGCCACCGCCGTTATTGACAAATATCATCAATAATATAGCAATCCTGAAATGATTTTCATTATATAATGTTAAGAGAGTGCGTTAAATCATTTCACATGTAAAAACTAAAAATACCCTCGGAACGTATCGACTGATCGGATCCTAGTACTAGATCTGTTTGTCCTAACCATGATATTTGCCGTCTCCGCTTCTTGAAGCTCGTCCAACTCCTGAAAGCACATATTAAATCTTGAATTAATAATATCAAGCTTAATCTTAATAATATTAAGCATAGCACACACAATCACATGATAATATACATTTGTACACTTACATCATGTACATTATCTGGAGATAATTTTCCCTTTACCACACGTATAATAAATTTAACAGTAGCAAACAAAATCGTTAGCAGGACAAACACCATAAAAGCTGCAAATATTGCTGGAAGAAAAATGATCATTGACATCAACTCCAGAAATTAAGACTAATAGCAAATTCAATTGGATTGCATTATTGTGCACTAGTAAACGTTAAAGCCATCGTGAACGAATTAAATATAAAGATAAAAATATGACAAAGAAATACGATGTGACATAAAGATGTTTAATATAAATATAGAAACCACATAATCCTTATTATACCTTAATGCTTTATGCTGTTTGGTAAAATATAAATTTTAGAATTCGAAATATTTGCATTTCATTTTTAGATTCAGATTAAATTAGTGTACAATGGTTTTAATTATGCACTAGTGCTCTTTAGTGCATTTTCAATCAAATTAACTATTAAAAAAACTGATGTAAATTTTTTAGGCTTACGAAGATAACTGTTAATAGGTTCACGAATGGTATAAATGTCCGAGCAAAGCTGCTCCGCAGAAATATTCCATCCGTAACTTCCATGTTCTTTAAAATCATATGTTGTGCTGTAAACAGACGAGTTACAGTATAATAATTGTATACTTTTATATATTAGTAAAAGATGTGATAAATAAGATGATCATAGAACTTGTATGTTCTGTTACTTACTGACAAAGTTCAGCTTTATCTTTGTAAAAAATGTGCAAGGGAAATTTCGTAGATACGACTAACGTGGTATTTTCTCCTGCTGGTAAAATAGCCCTTGGAACATCTTTGCACTACAAAAGCAAAGGATAATATTGTTAACCGTTTAAATAAAAAAATTAATGTTTCATTCAAACTCAATAGTTTTATTTTATCAAGTACGTACCAGATAGCAATCCGCTGAATGAGAAAACAATGTAACAGATCTATTATATTCGTTCAGAATGCTAAAACACGCTTTATCTATTCCAAGCGTTGCATTAGCATCGAGACAAGGATTCACTGCAACGTGCTTCATAACAGACATTTTGCTGTGATCACAGTTGCTTCATTAAAATTAAGATTTCCTCTAGTATAAGTACCACTGAAAAATGAATAAATATATATACAAAGTCTGACAATGAAGTTTTTGGACTGCAGCAATAAAAAGATAATAAAATGTTATATTTCATCTTTCAAAGTAATCTCCAATTGACATCAATACATTTCCTACATCTAACAAAGTCTGAAAACATTTTTTAAGGTAATAATTAGAGTGTTATTCAGAACACTCATCATATTTCTTTAAATATCCTTGACGTCTTGAAAATGCTTTCATCATATTTTTAAGCTATGGAAATATGAAATCTGAGAAGTCAAATCTAATTAATTAGGTAGCTCATCTCAATAATCTCTATAGCTACAAACTGTTTTATGATTTCCCTACACTCAGGAATGTTGTCATGCAATTTTCTTGGCCAAGAAAAAATTGTTGAGAATAGTCGTCACACCACCTTATTCATCGGATCTGATCTTTTCAGATTTCATGCTATTTTCAAAGCTGAAAAACATGACAAAAGGTAAACATTTTCAAGACGGACATTTAAAAAAATATAACGCTTTGAATAATATTCTAACAATAAACTTTAAAAACAGTTTTGAGTGTTTTTATATCAAAGATGTGTGAAGTATATTGATATCATAAGGGACTACTTTGAAAGATAAAATATACAATGTTTTATTATCTAACAATGAAATGTCTGTTTTCTTATTGCTCTGGGAACTTTATTGTCAGATTACAGCTGTTTCAAAATTCACTGCCAGTGCAAAAAATCTATAGTTTACATTACGTGCACTAATTGTCGGCACAGGTAGTGAATTTTGAAACATAACCTATATAAAACTCAACAAAAAAGAACAGCAAATAGATATAACTGGCATGATATTGAAGATCTGTTTTCTGTATTTATGTTACATCACCTTTTGCACTTAAAACAAGCTCGATATAACTAACTACAACATTATCTAGATATAATGCTTCCGACACAAAATAGGAAGATAATGCGCAATTTACAGGATGCTTTAAATTGCGTTTCGTCACATTGCGAAACATTAATAATCGTTTACTATACCTGTATATACATGGCAGCTAATACAATAAGAACACGGCTGGATGCACAAAGCACGGATATGATCAGAATATCTGGCTACCACGGAACAAAACAATGGGAATGAGATTGCAATTGGTACCAGTTCTATTTCGGACTCTTGTCACGGTTAAGAGACCGTAGTTCTACTAAAAAAAAAGGCTTGTTTTTGCTTATCACCTTTCTGTAAAGAGGAAAAACCAAAAAACTTAGGTCACTAGTAGAAGACATGAGGAAAAACCTAGCCAGCTAGAATACATTATACATTTATAACTATGACGAAACTCTTGTGTTGGAGTATTCTAATGGCTGTTCTACAATGTGCTTTTTGTTTCCTGTTTTCCTCTTGTCTTCTTGATTAAAAAGGTAAGAGACAAACAGCAAGAAACAGGAAACAAAAAGCACATTGTAGAACAGTCATAAATGGGGGAGAAAGACACTCAAAATCTTTCAGTTGGAAGTGGACCGACCAACCAACAAGAAAAAATACATAATGACAGGACAGAACTGATTGCAGACGCAACTTACAATTTTTCGGTTAGAAACAATTCCAAGAAAAATTATACTGACACTCGTCACTTGTCACTTTCCGTATAAAACATACACCGTTCTTCTTCTTGATTTTTAATTGGCTTTTGGTTCTGCAATAGATACCGTGGTAGCTCCGCGCGAACACGTCATAGGCCATAATTCATGTTGGGCATGGTCGGCAACCAATTGCGTTCGACTTTTAGCCACATGCGGCCGCGGGACTTTCTGAAATGCAGCGCGTTTAACGATTTATTGCTTAGGAATGACTTTGGATGCGATCTACTTCACGCTGCAAATTTAAAGCATCCTTTGATTGATCAATTCGTAAAATTCGTTCTTTTGATTGGTCAACGAAATATTTGCAGTGTTAAGTGGATTACACCCTTTGATTAAATGATTCTGCTTAATAATTTTTCAAGCGACAATTCTAATATTTTAATAATACAAGTATTATAATTTTTTTTTTATTAAAAAGAAAAATTGGATTAATTAGGGGCAATATTTTATATATGTAGAATAGAGAATTAGCTAACTTTTATCATAAAAGTGATTTAATTGAATTGTAAGGGTAGGAATTTGAAAAATAATCAAAAAATTTTTTAATCTCTTAAAAAAAATTTTCTACGAAAGTTCTCAAAAATAAAGAAACATACTAAAACTGTACGATTTTTGTAAGTATATAAAATAGACTGTATTTAGATTATAAAATGTTGACAAAAAAGATTAAGCATAAATAAAGGCTGTGTTCCATAAAGAACATTATTCTTGTATTCGGTAAACGACAAGGATAAAATGATATATCAGGTGCATTGTGTTTTACGAAGCACACGGCTAAAATTAAATGATGACAAACTATATATAACAATCCTACATAATAAATAATAATATTTTATATTGTGTTAGACGGTCTACTCAAGTTTTTGTAAAAATTTTGTGTTGAATTTTCAACATATTCGAGTGTTAATTTAACATATATTATATATTATATCAACTAAATAATATTTAACATAATAAATATGATTTATGTTAAATATTATGTTATTTACAAATTTTGTGTTAAATTGATATTCAATATTTCGTAGTGTCAAAATAACACAATTTTTACGAATGACCAAATAAAAATAATTTAATATTTTTACATAATATTTGTATTACTTTCTAACATGCATATTCATCTTTCGTTAAATTAACACAAAAATTTGAGCGGATTATTTAGGACAATGTGATCAATTTAATACAAATTGTCCAACTGTGTATTGTTTACGACAGCGACCTTTCCAAGGTTCCCGATTACTGCGCTTCGCAACCACGAACATCCTGCGATGTGACGTATAAAGTTCCTGCGGTTTCGTGAATAAACATCACGTTTCTATTAGCCGCTTGCGACGGATAGCGGATAACAATCAAACGTGATAAGGTCCGATAAGTCGGCCGTCTGGTAGGAGTTCGATAATTATATACGAATGGTATCTGAGGCTTATCAGTCGAGATTGACCACAGTCGTTTCTCTGACGCGATTCGGACGTACCTATTCGCGAAACCTTTGACACATACAAGGACCTCATCCTGCTCGTAGTGATCTCAAGGTGTTTTAGGAATTTCTCTTTCGACGCATTATGGAACCCTCGGCTATTGACGAAGCTGAGTCTACTGACGCTGAGGTACCGCAGGTAAAAATTATGCGAGCATAAAGGAATAGGGAAGAAGATTTTCTGGTTTTTTCACAACTATGACCTCTATTCTTTGAAAAGAAACATATATGAAAAACCTGTATATATGCAACGTGTGTATATACATACATAGTATTTTCTTAGTATTTTGTACATTTCTTTTCAAGAATTATAGAAGCCCTAGTTGTGGAAAAGCACACACACACACAAACAAAATCTATCGTACATTTAAATACCCTTAATTTAAGGCGCTGAAAACTGCGCGTGAGGAAAACAGCCCTGCAAAATTAATTGATAAAATTATTTTTTATATACTCATACTATTAATTGCAAGCATGTGTAAAATAATTACTTCGAAATAATTTTACATTAATATGCAGCATTATGCAGCATTTTACTACCAGACATATCAATTTTGAAATAATGGGTCAAGAAAATATAAATATAGCTAATAATTATTTAAATTTCTACTTTAATCGCGCTGAATTTTCAATACAATTATATTAAATAATTAAAAGTCCTTAATCAAAATAAAATATTTCTATTAGCAAATATTTTGTAATATTTCTTTTCAATATTAATTATTTAAAATCAACAGTTGAAGAAATAATTTTGTAACGTATCTATTAGGCTAATACTACAATGTGCTTTTTGTTTCCTGTTTCTTGCTGTGTCTCTGTTTGTCTCTTGCCTTTTTGATCAAGAAGGCAAGAGACAAACAGCAAGAAATAGGAAACAAAAAGCACATTGTAGAATTAGCCTTAGCCTTTACGGTATGCTGAGCTTCATATGTTCATTATCTCGATTCTCTCGATTAAAATTCAATGTAATACAATGTGTAAAAAATCGTTTTTGTATATTACTAACAATTTATAATACAAAAGAACTTTTTTTTTACATATCTCTTAAATTTTATCCATTTAAAACACAAAGGCACGTTTTCCTTTGTTCGCATTTTTTTTCTTCTTCTGCGTTATATTTCAAAACAATTACCCTGAATCAAATTTATGAGTAAACTCCCTTTTAATGTTTTTTGTACACAGAAAATTCATACTGATTTTTAAAAAATTACCAGTAGAAAATAACAAAAGAAGTGAGTCACTCTATATAAATTTAAATACATAGAATATAAGTATCAATACTTGTGTCAATGACAATCTGAATCATTGATAACGGTCGCTTGTTTCACTATCACTTGGAGAAATTTTTATTCTCTAATCTGTTAGAAAAGGATGACTAACTTATGCCCATTTCCACCAACGTAAATTAACTTTTAATCTCGGTCCAATTTACTCTTTGTCTTTTTTTAATCTTTAAAATTAGAAAAAGACGAAGAATAAATCGAACTGAGATTAAAATTAATCTAGATTGGTGGAAACGGACATAAATTAGCATTAGTAGCTCAAACATACTGCGATACTTGTGGCCTTTGTTGCATCGATAGCTTCTGTTATCCTGATTTTATCATCGATCACTGCTTTATTTACAGATTGTTCTGATGATAGATAGATAAAAGAGATTTTGTAAATGTGTGTGATTTAATATCAATATTAATATTATCAAGATCAATATTAATATTAATAGCTGTCGATGTAAAATTTTCTTCTAATAAAACAAGCATGCGATTCTCTTGGTTAATATTTTCTCGATGTATATACTGTTATTAATAAATTCAGTATATATATAATATCGTCGTTAAAACTAACGATAACATAATAAATGTATTTGTCGATTTCTAAAATAGTAGTATAAATTTTAGATTTAACTAAATATTTTTATAAGCAGAATGATAGAAGAATTTATTTATATAAAATTAGACAGTTTCATGTAAAACAATAAAGACAACTCTTGAAATATCTAACGTGGTTCTAAAAGTAAGTAGAGATTTCTATTTTTGTAATTTGAATAATTTTTTATATATTTTAAAAAAAATTATCTTTTTCGCAAAAACGAAAATAATAATAATAATAATCATATATATGAAAATAAAAATAATTATAATTAATTTAAAATTTTATACATATACGTGCAGAGAGATCAAGACAGTAGAAAGACAACGAGAAATTAAATGACCGATATATACACAATTACGATACAGGCTTTATCCATTACATTATATTGATTATAAAATTAAAATGCCGATTAGTTAGTCAGTCTAAGGGCTACCGCAGACAAAATTTCGTAATGTAAGGCGTAAACTTAAGCTGATGACTCTGGTAGCAAGCTGACAATATCATTTTGTGGTTATTTTGGCAAAATGAGTTCACTATCAGGGGGGCCAATTAGGATATTGCTTTAGATCTGCGTAATCTAATAGAAATAGAAGCAGTAAACTTATCCATAAGGCAAATTTCAACCGGTTGAAGTTTGTCTTATAGATAAATTTATTGTTTTATTTTTATTTCTGTTAGATTACGTAGATCTAAAGTAATATCCTTATCGGCTTAAGTTTACGTCTTATGGTTACTGTTACAAAAATTTTGTCTACGGTATAACCTTAAAATGGCTAGAACGGTGTAAGATAACCAAGCTAAAAATAAACTGAAAGCCGGCAAAACCTTTATTTCGAGGAGCCCCTGCTCCGGATAAGCGCTGATGATTGGCTAAACCCAACTGCCATTTCTATGACAAGGGACAAAAATCTTTCCCTTTCTCTCCTCATACATGTGTAACCTGCGTTAGTGTTCGTTGTGCTGTCCTAGGAAATACGTCGCAATTTTGAATATTACAGCCAAACAGATCTGAGGAGAATTCAGTGTTCGGTCATAAATTTTATAAATCTGTGATGTGTAATTTAATTTTTTATACAATAATCGTTACAAACACGATTCATTTTTAATTTTTAAGCCACAAGTTATGAGCATTTGATTGTTAAAGTGAACACGTGTTCACAATCAACGCCGGAGTCATGGATACATTCAAGGAAAGAGTGAAGCAAATCCACATTCTCGATTTTTTAATTGAATTAGGAAAAAGAGAAGAGAAATGCTATGACTTGTTGAAGAAAGTGTTCAAAAATCGCAGTTTAACTCGTGACAACATACATGACTATTTTGTTGAAGTCAATGGAAACGCGAGACGATTCTTTAATATAAAGAAAGAAATTGGGAAGAAAAAGAATAAGGTACTGCATAATTTTTGTGTATTTCAGGAAAAAAAAACACTAGGAATGAACAGTTTAATCAGAAGTAGTTTTTCGTTTTATATTTGGATCTCTTAATTTATTAGCTGTATCATATTTTCTCTTTTATGTATAATGTACTGGTTCGCGTAAAGAAGGCACGTGTCTCCAGATTCTTTAATGTTTCTTTACACAGTGTTATAGAGAGAAATATTCGCAAGTAGGTATTCCATATGATACGGCAGATACAACATAAATCGTATTGCATCTACTAATTACAGTAGTCTTTTGTCTTTTATTGTCTTCTCTCTGTGTATCTCGATATACTTCTGAACGTTAGGCCCTGCGCACAATAGAAGGAATAAGGAACAAAAAATAAACGATTTCAACCTATCAAATATCGGATACATCGGAATACACGGTTTCTGATAGGTTGGAATCCTTATTCCTTCTATTGTGCCCGCACCCATTACTTTTGGGCTGCATTCCAAGACTTTTTCTCCGAGGAAAATTTTACTTGAAATATATAGTACACGTAACTCAATATCATAGCATATTGAGTAAAAAAGAGGAAGTTTTGGAACGTAGCTATGTCTCTCAATCATATAACATAATTAAGATTGAAAAAGTTAAATAATAAGTACCGTTACAAAAAAAAAGTTAACTGATCCTGAAAAGTAACGCGTTACGATAACTTAAAAAATAACGAATCATTATTTTTCTGTTAACTTTTTATAATTTTTGCATTACTATTTTAAATAAAAAATCTCATACGTTTCTAATATTACTAAATTATTTTACTTATTGTACACATTATTTATTATAAACATTCGATTATATGCTATACATTATTTAATAAATTAATATATACTTGGAATTAAAATTATTATAGGATCGATATTAAGACGAGTTTATATACAGGGATGTCCCTGTATAAAAGAATCCTAACTTAATACAAATTATTTAAAAAGTATGGTGTTTATTAGAAACAAAGATATAATTTATATAATCAATAAAAAATAATCACTAATTATTTATTAAATATTTTAAGCCAGCGGCACACGATGCTTACTTCCTTGTTGGATTACTAGCTGGATTAGAATCTTGTTAGCATGGCAGCTCTACGATGGCCAGATTTTAACCCAGCTAGCAATGCAGCAAGAAACAAGCATCGTGTGCCGCCGGCTTTAGTTAGTCCAACGTTGACGAATAAATTTATATATTAAGTAAGGGGCTGCGCACAATGAAAGGAATAAGGAACAGGGAACAGAGAATAAGAATTTTAATCCATCAGAAATCTTGTATTGTGGAATACACAGTTTCTGATAAGCTGAAATTCTTATTCTCTGTTCCCTATTCCTTTCATTGTACGCAGTCCCTAACTGTAAAAGTAACTATTAAATTAGTTACTAGTTGCCAAAAAATGTAACCAGCAATAGGCCTGTTCTTTTTGGCAGAACTTTTGCACCAATTTACCTTTTTTCCTCTTCTTTCCTCTTCTGGAGAGAAAAGATGAATTGGTGCAAAAGTTCAGCCAAAAAGAACAGGCCTAATAAGTTAAGTTACAGTCAGGGACTTAAAGGAATAACGAATAGGAACAGGGTATAACTGATTTTGACCAACCAGAAACGGGTTACATTGGAATACTGGCTTCTGATAGGTTGAAATTTTATTCCGTTTCCTATATCTTTGCTTATGCGCATCTCTTAAAGAAATGTAAAAAATGGTTAATGCCCGTATTTATAGCCAGGCCTTATATCTAAGGCTTCCTTCAGCTATGATAACAATTGTAACCTCCATCTGAAACTTCTTTGTAATTAATATCTCATTGTAGAGTAACATTTGGTACTAAAATGTTGTAAAATATTTTATTTTATTTCTTTGATTTATTAACAAACACTGTCATTCATACATTGTATCTAAGACTTTGTTACGAAGGAGAAAAATTCCCATAATTATTCTTTGATTAACAAAATTAATTGTTTATAACAAATAGAAGTATTAATAAAATTTACCTACCAATGCAATAGATATATTTCATTTTCTTTATTAAATTAATTTGTTTAAGAACAATAAAAAAACTTCCATAACTTTTTAACTAACGATAGATTGTTAACAATAATTACCAAGAGCAGCAAAGTAGTTTGCTGTAACACATTTTTTATCTCTCGAATTATTAACTAATCTAATATGAATATGACTTATTTTAATTCGTTTTTCGCAATTTTTGCCATCTACTTGTTATAGTCGCAAGCATGTAAACAGAAAAGCAATAAAACATTTTGAACAAAGAATTTCAGCAGAGTTCCCTCCATCAATTTACAAACGTTTTGCTCAAACTGTACATTTTTGATAATATTTGTGTGTGTATTTGATATTATTTACATGTAATCTTACTCTCCTTTTTCTCTTCGTTTTTTTTTCTTTTTTTTTATTGTGTTTAGATTTTACTTTGAAAATCGTCTGCTAGTGTTTATTTAGCACGTCTACTATACGATAAAGGAATTTTTAAATAAATATAAGTTAAATTAATACATTAATTTTATTAATTTATCAATATTAAATTTGTATAATAGTTTAAATATTAATAATATTTTAATAAATTAATTTTATAATTCATTAATAAATAAATTAAAATTAATTTTAAACTAGATTAATTAATAAATTAATTTTCAGACGGAGATGAACAACAACATAGGAAATACATCGTCTAACTCATCTAATCTCACTCTCCTAAGAAGGAGATCCAATTCCGCGGTGATTGATTCTATCGGCTTGAAAAAATACTTAAAGGTTTTTACATACCGACGCCGGAGCAAATCTCTAACTTCTACAGATTACTATGTATGTAGACCTGTGATTACGAGGTTCTCGTTTTTCAACGAAAGATATTTTGAATTTATTTTATAATTAACTCTTACCGTACTAATATGGGTAACTAATGATTCCTGTTCGTGCAAGTTTGAGTTTTTCGGTAATTATAAATTGTACTACATTTTATTATTTTCCAAAATGAAGAGTCAATATTTATTCTAGAAAGTTGAAAGTATGTTGGTGAATTTTTATAGATTTTTTGAATTATTTTGAAGAGGTGAAAAAACGAAAAGATTCTAGTGACCCTTGATAGTATGGATGAAGCACCAAATTGTACATAGTACAGTAAAGGTTAATATGACAAAATTATATGAAAGCAAGATATAAATCTTTTACAATGTAAACCGATTGTTTTCTTAGACACAATCAGCTTCTCATTGTATGGATACTTCGTGTATTCCGGGAACATCCCGAGATAATCATACAATAAGAACAATAAGCGATCATGCAACGAATAATAAGCGAGAAGGTGAACAATCCAACAAGAGGGCGAAATCACCTCTATCGACAATCGATGCTATCGGCACGTACGTTATATAAAAAAATGAATGATAAGAAAAAGTCTTATTAACTTAGAGAGACATCATAATTCTGAAACTAAGCAGTACAATTCAATAAATTTTTGTGATAATATTTTAGACCGAGAAGTAATTAAATAAAACGTAAACTAAATAAAAATATTACCATTAAGGTAATATTAATTTGGAGTTAAATAAACTCTCAATTAAACGAGTTTTATATTGAATGTATATAAATACTTCTTTAAAGTTATTACTAAAAATCGTTAAATACTCACAACTGTATACGTTTAATTTCACTGATACTATAGTTACAATCGTTTTCCGACCACAAATATTTCCAGCTGCGTTTTATTCATTAACATCAAAATATATTTTTATATCAAGGATTAGATTTTATATTAAAAAATTTGGAAATTTAATTATACTTTATTTTCCGTTTTATTTTTTTGTTCAGCATCGAACAAAAGCCATTGATAAACAGCCCTTCAGAACTTACTGCATTAATGCCAGTTGAAAAGGATGCAGATTGCTATAACATGAATCACAATAATCGCGGTAAGTGCATAATCTTCAATCACGAAGATTTCTCTCTGTCTACACAAATGAAACGAGAGGGTTCCGCAAAGGATGCAGAAAGATTACAAAAAACTTTTGGAGACCTCGGATTTGACGTTGAACTTCACAATGACTTTAAATTCTCCGAAATACAAAAGGTGCTGAAGAGAGGTAAAAATATTATATATTACGTTTTACATCAATTTATTTTATATTCGTCTTTTTTCAAGTCTTGACTGTGTATTTTACTTAGCGCAAAACTCTAGTGTTGCGTAATATGAATTAACAATTTTAGTAAAGTACTAAAAAATTTAACTAAATAGATACAAATTAAAAATTTTGTTCGGATTATCAAAATAATTGAATCGGTAATCGAAGGGGACAAGTCCAATTTTTTCTCGAAAATTAGTTTTTTTGTTCATTGATCTTGAAATGGCGGATTGATACGCTTTTAGTGCAAATAAGGAACTTATTTTAGGCTTCTAATTCTAACAGCTTAAAGTAGACATTGAAAATAAGTAATAAGTATAGAAAGAGTATGAGACCAGGACTTGCAAGTTTGGAGATTTGACAAAATGGAATACGTGATACATCCTGTTAGAATGTAGCTTTTTAATGAGATTTTTCAAATAACCAGCGACTGAACTTGAAAAGTAGTCAGAATAAGAGATATTTTTAGTCACTATTTTAACTCCAATGTTTTAGAAAAGTTTTATGTAAATTATCCCATGTTGTTTCATATAAAAAAAGACATTATTTTAAATATATATTTTAAATATATAAAGTAGCATCCCGGGAAAAAATGTTATACACCTATATGGACATATTTTATATATAATTATATATAATTGTATATAAAATATGTCAATTTTTTATATAGTTATATATAATTTTATGTAATTATATATAAAATATTTTTTCTCGGGATACTACAAATTTTTTTATTTTTTCGAGTGCAAAAAGAGTATATAAGTCCAATGTTGGATCCCAAGCAGAACAACAAGTCACAATAACGTCAAAATAACATTAAAACAAATCGGAAATAATTGAAAAATTATTTTTAATAATTATTTTGGTGTCATATTTTGATCATAATGGCTTACCGTTCTGCTTAGGGTGTAAAAGGGATGTAAGTTCAAACTTGAAATTTAAGATTTTTATTTAATAGATAAGCATTTCAGAAACTAAAATGTTTCAAAGATATTATTAAATTTCATACTTGATTTCTCAAAAATAATTTTGTTAGTTTTATTACTACACACACACATACACACACAAACACACACGCACGCACGCACACACACACACACAAAACTAAAGTTAAATATAGATGTGTATATAAAGCCTATATAAGTCAGCACTGGATGAATGTTATTATAATTTATTTTAAATATAAATAAATACATAAACGTTTCGATTCTTGATCCTTATCAGTTATACGAATAAGTCACGTGTTATAATTTGCACCTGTTCATCCAGTACTGGCTCATATAGGCTTTATATACACATTTATAGATTAATTCATTTGGGTCTGTATTAAGAGCTTTTTAATATTAAATTTAAATAGTTTTTTGTTAATACTGAAAAATTTGATGTCTATTTTGCTTTCTGCACTCACCAACTCAATTACGTAGGACTTTTACAACATCGTCATCAACTTAAGCGTTTTACATAATTATTTTAATAATAAATAAAATTATAATAATAAACTAAAATTATTGTCACATTCGTAGTCAGCTAAATTTTTAGTAAAATGCTTTAGTAAAACTATTCTTTCTATGTATGTGTATTTATTTAATTCAACTTTCGCACGATTGTATTTACATGTAACAGTGAGTCAGCTCGACCATACGGATAATGATTGCCTCTGTGTCATTACATTAACCCATGGTGTGAAGAAGGACATAATATGCGCGAACGATGTCATGTACGAATCCAATGAGCTTTGGAAGCCTTTTGCTGCTGACAAATGTTTGACGCTTGCAGGCAAACCTAAGCTGTTTTTTATCCAAGTAAACCAACTAAAACTAATGTTTTTGAGTCTTGTTCTATTTTAAAATTATCGACGTATTCCGATATGTTTCCGCTTTGTCATTATTTTGTCCTGCTTGTCTAGCTCGTCTATATATAACTTTTTGTTTAGGCTTGTAGAGGCGATGAATCCGATGATGGTATTCAACTGATAGCCCCTCGATCTTTAAAAGGAACGGAAACTGATAGCGCTTATACAAGTTATTCTATTCCAATTCACGCGGATTTTCTGTTAGCTCACAGCTCAATTGAAGGTAAGTGTCAATTAATTATATTTAATATTTCTTTTATTAAAGAAACTGTTACAATACTTATTTTTTAATTCTATTATTTCATAAAAACATATTACAATTGTACCGTTAAAAAGGGCTAAGAGTTAATACGCAGCTAATCATTTTTTTTAACAAAATATTGCATAAATTGGATTTATTTCTTTTCAAGATTTTAAATGCGATATGCAAAAAACGCATATAATATGTACAATAAATTTAACTAGATATAAAAATCTTAGCACACTCTTAATAACTAACTATAAAATAAATTATTTTAATCACATTATATGTACATACATATAAAGGAATAAAAAGTGATGTAAGTCACTTTTTAAACCTATTGAGTATTTTACATGATTTAAAATCAAACGTAGTGAAGTTCCGCTGTATTTAAAAGAATGATTTATATTATATTGGTTATGGCATTTACTTAAGGCATAAAACTTAATATTATTTTTTTATGATAATTTAATCTGTTAGATAAGTCTGGATTTGCGATTCTGAACAGTTTTTCTGGAGAATAAATAATCTTTTAGTATAGCTAAAAAGGGTCACTGAAAATAACATAACAAAAGAGGGGATATTATTGATAAATCAATGAATTAATATAAATAAATACGTTCAACGTAATTCTCTGTTATTTCAAGGTTTTTATACCTGGAGGAGTCCCTATGAAGGAACATGGTATATACAGTCCTTATGCGACATCTTAGACGAACATGGAACAACAATGGATTTGATGAAAATGTTGACTTTAACAGCGCGAAAGGTTGCCACAGAATTTTCCTCCTCCAATCCCGAGTATAGAACTTTACACAACAAGAGACAGGTGCCATCAGTAACGACGATGCTGATCAGATCTGTTTATTTTCCACCAAAATTGAAGAAATAATTTTGCAGAGAAATTGCAAGAAATTTTCAAAAAGGACAGAAAAAATTGATAGGCTGAGCCTGTATTTGTAAATGAATATAGCATTTCTTAAATTACTTTAATTATTAAATAATTAAGTAACAGCAATTATTCTAGATAGAACAATAGAATAAAAAATCTGGATACGGTGTTCGCAAAAAAATTAGAAAAGTGAAATATCTTTTAAAAGACTGAAAACAAGAATGCATTTATATTCATGCTTTAAAGATATATATATATATATCTTTATTTAAATATTAGGAAGATATTCTGATAATGTTATGACGCGAAAATTACAGTTAAAAACTGTAATGCTTTTTAGAATAGATCTATTTACATTCACAGATTTCCAAAAATCAGTGTTTGAATCTGTCTTATACATTACTTCTGTATGGGCGTACTCTAAATTTTAGTCGAGAGAGGGGCAATAATTTTTTTACACAAAACTATTTTTATTGAAATACTTATTTCAAGGTTCTTTTGAGAACTTCCTTATGAATAACGTGTGAGTGACGAATTAAGCAATGAGTGTTGAACTTTTTATCGTAAAAATGATTTTCAGAACTGTTTCTTCTCATCAGAATTTCGAGGGAGTAAGTGCTCCTCCTTTTCACCTCCTTGCATACGCCCATGGATTATTTCATGATATTGTCTTTATTTTAAATGCAAAATGCACTATTTTTATTTTATATATACATATATGTTGAACTTATGATCTCTTATATTTCTTATTAGTATATACGTTTAATAATACAAAATAATTAATACAATGCGTTTTATATTATAATCTAATTCTATATAAGTTCGACTTTATTATTGTAATTCCTTCCAACAATAATGTTGTTTTCATTTTCTACATATATGAAAACATTATTTTTATGTTGGATATATATAATTGTATGTGATATATATACATATATATATGTATACATATCACAAGTATACAAATATACGTATATACTCTATAATAATAGAATAAAGTTAAAATAAGTTGTTCGTATATTATAATAGTTACAAGTTTACTACAAATGGGAAAATTAAAAAAAAATGTAACTTAGTAACCTAATTTCTTATAATACTTTACAAATAAGTCTTTATACTTTAATAAATAGATAATGACTAAGTTTCTATCGTTTCTATCATTGACGCTTATATTTAGCAAATAATGTAATTACTAATTATTGTATAATATTAACTACATTCAGAAGACAAAATCAATCGGCGAGCACTCAATTTTCTTTATTACGATTGGTTTGTAGCTTTAGATCCAACAAAGAACTAAAAGCAATAATCAATTATATCAAAGAATCATTGAACGGCTTTATCTTCTGAATGCAATAATTATCGCTTATGTTGTGACGTCTTTTGATCACTCGTTGTAAGGATGATAAGACTTGAATGCAAGAATGATACTAGAATTACATATTTTTTTAATTCGGGAGAGAGCATTTCCACAATTACGCTACTGATCTCTTTGCGCAATTCTTTTTTTAATTAGGATTGAGAGAATTTTTAAGGGTTGCGAGTTTAAAAAAACCTCGTTTGTTGTCTCTGAAAACCTCTCTCGACACTTTTCGTTCTTTCTCGTAATTGTTTGCGTTTGCACTGATCCATTGCAACATATATTTATCCAACCCTTCCTGTGACTGATTTCTTCTTTTTCCTTTTTCGTGTCTTTCCCTTTCCTTCGTCTGACCAAATACCTATCTCGTCAGGATGCCATTCGACGCCCCCCGACATTTAATTAAACGTCGACCGCCTACGGTCGAAAACGATACAGCTTGTTCAACGCACGAAAACGACATTGTTCCCCATTCGCCGATCACGCGCCACCGCAACATCGTTAACGCGTTCGTCATTGACTTAAACCGCTATCGTTATCCACGCAATTACCTCCCGTTCCCCGTGAAAGATGGGACGAGTTAAAAGAAATTTAACATTGTTTCGTAGACTTCTAATTTATAAATTTTCAATTTTTGAAAGATTAGAGAGAGATTAATTTAACCCGTTAACAAATATGAGTAGATTCGAAACATCCTGCACGTTTGCACAAGTTCAGAAATATTTTCTGTCTTTTGTCGATATTTTTCAATCTACCTGTTTTTTGCAAATTGAATTTCAGCTAAGACTAAGAAAGTTCTAGCTGCATTATTGATGAAAGCACGTAGAAGTTGATATATCGACGTTGACGCCGCGACAAACGCATCAGTCGCACCCTCTATAACAGACAACCCCTTGTCAAGCTGTGACCCGAGGAGCAGGGTCATGGTGCGTCTTCAAGGTGGCCTGGTAATTACATCAATTAGCTTTGCAAGAGCGCATTTAAGAACGGATCAGATATTACCGCAAAGCTTCGCATGAAATGAGAGTTAATTCTATCGTAGGCAATTGAGAATTAGTGCATAGCAGATACGATTTAATCAGGTAGTTAGATGAAACGTCTGATATTTTAATGTGACTTTTAATATGATTCCTTCAGCGTCTGCATAATTGCACGTTACTGACGTAGTAAAATCGCTTTCATTGCCTACGTTTATTTCCCGTTTTGAAAGCCAAGAGATTGATCAAGATTGTAATGAAAACCTGGGAAGATCAGTCAATATATATAATAATCTATAAGCTGTAAATAGTTACATGAAGAAAAGTTATCATAATTAGCATTGAATTAATGTATTTCTTGAGATGGTTATTATTGGAGTAGCTGCTGAAAAAAATGACGATTTTCAGAAGACTTTGAGATATGTCTCCGGAATCAAGCGAGACAGCGAGGAAGTTGTGTGTCAATTGGGATTTCAAATAAGCGGTGAAGACAACGGGATCATAGTTGAACCTCCAGAGGACTCTGGACCATGCATTCGGAAACTAGGAATGAAACAGGATGAGGGTGGCGACAAGCGGGGGTGAGGGTCGGCCGCGGAGGGAGCCTAAGGACCAGGAGTTTGCGCGAACAGATCAATACGGGGTCTGTCCCCCGCACATGAACATGTCTCTTACCCGCTCTTTCTCACTCCCTCCCCCCCCTCTCTCTCTCTCACTGTTTTCATCTCGCGCCGCTCCTCTATCTTTCTCTCTTTCTACTCTTTTTGTGTATTTTTGTATTTTATCTGTTTTCCTCTCACATGAATTGTCTCCGATGTGAGATTATATTTTAATTCTCGATTACTTCCATTCGCTGTACTCGCCATTCTTTTTATACCTTTTTACGTTTGCTTTAGCTCTCTTTCTTTCTGTGACGTAATAATATCTGACGTAGTAATAATGACTATAGGAAGGATCTCTTACGTAATCTAGGGTTTTTAAAATAAATTTCTTTGTATTTAAATTAATTTAGCTCTCTATATTTAAGATCATCGATTCATCCATGTCTCTTTCTCCTTCCTAATCTGCGATCCTTACAATCCTCCTATCTGAGAGCTACTCCCTTTTGCTCTAACCCACATTCTCCGTGTCTTCTATTAATATTCTCGCTCAATTGAATATCTTGAAGACTCTGTCTGCCATAAGCTCAACATATCCTATTCGTTCTAAGTAGATATCCTTGGATTCATCCCTCACGCTCGAAAATATCTTTTCCTATCATCGCCTACTGATATAATTTTTTTTTTTCAAGCGTCTGTAAAATCCATCCAATCGCTGCTCTACTCTATGATACTTCGCGGCCTCGTAGCATTGACACTGTATCGTTTATCACATTGAAACATTGACCCGTTCCGCGTGACTGTTTTTCTCTACTTTTACCAATTTTTCCTCCATCGTCTCTCGTCCTTATATTGCTTCTCTTCTTACATAGATCTCTCTCCTACTCTGCTACGAGCTTATATTTCTCTCTTGCCCGTCTCTTCCCTTCTATTATATAGCTCCTAGTTGGATCAGTTCTTCCTCTCTTTCGCTCGCTCGCTCTTTATTCATGTACATGGTGTTCTAGAATTATCATTATTACCTTCAATCACTTCAATAAGCTGAAATAGACAAAAGTTTTATCGCCCATCATGTTCGTGCTTGATCGTTTCTTTGATACTCGATGTTAAATTAATTTTTCCATCAAATCTGTCAAAAATTTTGTCAATCCAAGTAATTTGGTCCATGTATCCTACATGCTGAAGTAGATCGATAAAATTTCTTGGATTTCCTACTTTCAATATTTGTCTGAAGAAGGTCAATCGCTTCTTCAGACATTATGAGAAGTGAAAGAAGTTTTTCGCATTTCCAACGTGTCTTCTCATCGGAAGATCACCCATCTTCCAGTTGCACCACCCTATACGTTCGTACGTTGCGCGCGCGCGCGACCGGCGCTCCGTCCTTGTCCGTGACGCGCGCGCTACCCCCAGCAAGGTGGTGGCGGTCCAGCGTGTTAGCCGTGCGGGATGCTGAATTCGTAGAAGAGATTCAGTCGTATTGCCTGGGCTCTCTCTGTCGCACGGCTAACGCCCGGACGGAGTGTGCGAGGCTGCATCCTCGTGCTGCAAGAGGAGCCCCGATTTCCTCCCTCGGCGAGAGCTCTTCGTCGCGGCGAAAAGGAAATCGAGACGCACACGGTGGGATGGATACGTCCGCGTGAAAGGGATGCGCTACGTGATTTTGCAGGGGTAGCCGGTGGTAAGTAGTACGACTCCGAATTTTCACTCCCCTCTCTTTCTGTCTTTCTCTCTTTTTCTCCTTCTCTCGTTTGCTCAGCTCTACCCTGTCTGATGCTATGCCTGAACTTTAATCAGGCACGTACACCTGTATAATTCCTGAAAATTCGATTTTGAATGCTACGCATATAGGACAATTCAGATTATGAATCGTAACTGTTCAGCTCTTGTCTTTTTCTCTCCAAGGCTATGTTTAGATTTTCACCTAAGTGTCTCCCAGGTATCATTCGATCCTTAACATTCGATAATCAGCATGGATAAAATGATATCTGGGTGATGGAAATCTGAACATTAGACAATGTGAAAAGAAAAAGAAGAAAGATAAACCGTGCAAAAAGTTCAATTCTGGAGTATGGAAAAAGAATATATCTTATATATCTCTTCCTATGAAAGATATGGATAACGTTTCAAATAAAAATGTTAATTAAAATAATATTGTAAGCAAACTAAACACATGCTTTATGTCTTTTCCAATGATTTTCGAGCTATCAATATTAATAACTCCTTTTCATCGTAATTCTACATTGTTTCAATTACTTAAAATTGGGCGTAGACGTTTCAGATAGTTATAAAAACTGAAACCAATTCATTCGCTTTTTCCTTACATTCCATTAAAAATAAAAGGAATGAATTCTTTAATCTGACACTTTGTCCAATATATTGTTCTTACTCTCTGAATTCTTTCAACGGAATCTCACTTTAAAGAGTGGAAATTGAGCCAGTCTTGAAAAAGGGTAGCTCAGTTTTCAATCTTTTGAGAGTAAGATTTCACTCTTCGGAATGAGAGAGATTTGCTCTAAAAGTTTAAAAGATTAGAGGAATGTTTTCTGAAACTATCGCTACTGTTAAATCTGCAGGGATACAACACACATCGTTATGAAGAAAGTTCGACGCTATCACTCACGTTATTGCACATTGCATTATTCAGAGAGATCGTTTGAAAGAGGTACAAGACTGCAATTAGGTGTCTTCCTCTTTTACGTTTATCTTGGAAAATAAAATCGAAAAATAAAGCGCGGATCGATTTGCGGCTACTTGGCGTTTGCGATGGTAAGACGTTGACTAGCACGGAAAGTTGGCAACGAACAGCCCGGTTTTCGTGTTCAAAGATAAACCGTGTGCGCTGATTTTACTCGCGTCGAGAGCGAGCCAAGTGCACTTCGGCTTAGACGAATCATTGTTTCTCTCTGGTTCTCGCTGGTTTTTACGGAAGCTTCACGGAATATTGCTAGCAATTTAGGAGCGATCAATCTCTCGAACCTGGTACAATGTGTTTGTTCCTAACGTAGCTTTTTTTTTATTTTTGCCGAAACTTCGCTTCTAATTTTATAACGCACGTATTGTTAACGGCGGTGATACATTGAATTTTTGCTCAGTTCAATGATCATATTATGTCATCGCATTGCGCTACACGCTTTTGTATTCAATGGTTTTACATTTGTTGAATAATAATTAACGCCGTTAGCGTTTCATGAAAATGGGCTTAAATAAATTTTGTATATCTAATTTCAAAAGCTAAAGAGATGCATTTAGCATTAATTTGAAACTTGAAGCTATCAATGTATATTGAAAGGTACATGATGCCTTGTCAGTTGTTAACAAGTACGATAAAATTAGGCGATTATAAAAATTTAATCGAATTTTCGATCATTGTCTCTACTTTCATTAAATCGAGATAACACAATTAGAGATATTTATGTCTCTTGTATTGTTGGAGAGATGAAATCGCAGCTGTCATTTGAATGCAGAAATATTTTGCCTTGACGGATATATTAAAGCTGAAATAATACTTGAAGATGATGGTGAATAATACTTAAAGACAAGCTACGTTTATAGCATGATATATTATTTGTCATGGCTCACGAATTTTAATGTTTTAAGAAGCAATGTCGTTTTTTGTGTGTAAATATTTAGTAGTAAATCAGTCATAAAAATTCTATTAGAAATTAACAGTATATTATTAAAAAGAGAAAAGAACAGAGAGATTATCTGTAACTAATAATTAATCTATAATTAATAATTGTCTATTTAACAAAATCAAAGTTGCATATCTTTGTCACGTATTATTATGTTAGAAAATTATCCGCTATTGAATTTAGACTTATACTAATTCCAATATAACCAATTCTATAAATTTTAAAGCTAATTGGAAAATTCTTTTAATTGCGATAGAAGAATTTGAATTTAATTCTCTCGAATAATTCTCTCAATATAATATCATTTTCTCGCAAAAAAATTTCTCCGAAAAAGATCTCGAGAGAAATGAGCTATGAAATATTCGAAAACTGAGATTTTAAATTTAAAATGCTTTGCTAAACATTTCTCTGCAATCATTTTTCCAAGCAAAAATATATAACTTTGAATTTGGTCCTTTTTACGCTGATTTTAAACGATGTTTTAATTTTGTCGAAAAGTTATCTAAATAATTGAGTAAATTATTACAAATTTTTCGATCCTCAATGTAACAGCAGATTGAATTTCTATACTTAATGTAAAACAATAATTTTTTGTTCGCTATTTTTAAACATCTATCGTGGTAGAATCAATATGATAGTTCACGTATTTCATTTCAGTTTCGTTTATATTTCCACCCCGTTACCTCGACAACCTTTATATCCTTTTCGAGAGGCTCTTCCATGATATAGCAAATATAATCTCTCTCTCTCTCTCTCTCTCTCTCTCTCTCTCTCTCTCTCTCTCTCTCTCTCTCTCTCTCTCTCTTTCCCCCCTCCCACCCTATCCACTTCTTCCCCTTTATAACCGGCTGTGATGATCTCAATTGGGAATATCCTGTTGAAAAATTCTTCCACGATTGTTCAGCCTTGAAAGACGCTTTTGCATAAAATTATCGTCGGTCGCCTCTCACATCTTTTTCCTCGCTTTCCCTCACCCTTTTGAAGGCTGCTTACCCTTCATCACGACCAAGCATGTATTAGCTTATTCTTCTATTTTTGCGTCAGTGAGATAATGAGATCATAGGCATGAGCACATTATCGACAAAAGATTACTTCCTACCACGAAGAAGTAAATTTACTCGCCATCGACATCGCGTTTTTAAAGCGAGATAACTGCATTTGTCGGATGCTAAATAAAAAAAATTGAAATTTAATCTGATGTTGATCGTTCTTATCGAAACACTTAATCCAAAGCCATTTTTGATAAGTTTTTATGCTCTACATTAAATATTTTTGTAACTTAACTGTTTGAATGAGCAGCGTAATCGCACATTGCTCATTTTTCATATACCAATAACAAGTTCAGCAGCATAAATGTGCTGATAATACGCTCAGCTTCTATCACAATTCTTGATAATTGAAGTGTTTTCATTCAATTAAAAAAAAAAACGAATTAAAAAGTGTAAGTTTTCGATATAAAGAACAGGAAAAAGACGAACGCGCTGATTGGCACTTTCTGCATAAATTTTTATGATTCCTTCGGCAATTTAAACTGTTAAATCAGAAACTCACATTAATTTATTAAATATACGTAACCGCAAATAAAAAACAAGCAACTTTTTCGCAACTCACTTTTATCTTTAAAGCTTAATTTGCAAATAACTTTTTGTTTTAGATTATTTATAACGCGTAAGAATAATTATATATATATATATATATATATATATATAACGGTATATTTTTGTTAGATAAAATATTAAATCTAAAAAATTTTAATAAAAAGAAATACAAAAGCAGGTAAATTGAGAAAAAATATTCCCTTGAATTCAAGAGAATATTTTTTCTCAATTTACCTGCTTTTGTATTTCTTTTTATTAAAATTTTTTGCTCATTAAATTAATTTTCCCTGTCAGATTTTGGAATGGAAATGTCGCTGCAATCAGACATGTTTATCGATTATTGAAGTTTAAGTATATAACATAAAAGCGGTATGTATCTCTTTATAGCATGGATGTTAAATAGATCATCAATTGACGCGGTTGTATTCTAAAACTGTCCACGTGTAAGCGCGTAACGTAAAAGCGCACTTTAAAGGCGTGTTTTAAAAGAGACGTGCCGATAGTTTTCCAACTGCGAGAAACAAACGTACCTCTCATTCTCCCATATATACGTGGCCATGCAAAACTTTAATAATTTAATCTCCAAACGGTTTTTATATGCACCAGAATTGTAAAAGCATCCGACGACGTGCGCGTTCCTATTTAATTCGGTTCAAACGGTTTGCGACAATACTGTCTGAATTTTGCACAAAAATTTCGCATCGAGGGAAACGTCAGCGATATCTCACATAAAGGCTGACATCGATCCCTCGACATTTCATACTTTCGTTCGTGCATTTGCGCTAGAGATAGCATATCTGTAAATATCGTGAACGATATTATCTCTTTCTCTCGGTCTTTGCTCCTTCCTTCCCTTCTCATTACTCATTGAGCGAGCTTATTTCCGCGTGCATTTGTACGTACATGCGTGCGCGTACACGTTAATCCGTCATGTGTGCGTGCACTTGAGTCTCTATTCGTCACGTTCAGCTTCTCGCCCTTCTTGGTCCAAAGAACACCGTCTCGCGCAAGTTAATAATGCAGAACCGTTATGGAATTCGACTGAACTTTATATACGTGACTCGGTGCACCGCGTTCGCCCGGGTCACGACCCTCCACGACCCATCCTGTCCGATATCTGGGGCACACTTGAATTTTAAACCGCGTTATACTATTGCCGTCGCGCTCGATTAGCTTTTTCACGAGAGAGCGACGGGCTGTCTCGGCGCAGACTCCCACGAAATGTGCTCAATAGTAAATGTCAACCTGTATGTCATCGGTCACGGAGTTATCGTGCACGGCTAAAAGAGCTCTCGATATTGGAGAAAAGAGTAGCTCAGCATCATACAATCTTTCTTTCGTAGAAAGAATTCATATTAATCATTCTATAACATCTGTCCTGAAAGAACGGACTGCTGTATTCCCGAGTAGCAGAGTGGCATTAAAGACAATATATTCAAGGTGTCCCGTAAGTTTTTACTAACCGCTTTTGTATAGACAGGGCGGACTAAACTGAGTCAAAAAGTCCTCTACCATTTTGATGATATTTTGATGATTGAGATATTAATTATTAAAAATTGCTGAAAATTGATTTTCAATAACATTTTACTCAAATACTATCAACTTTACAGAAAAATAGCGAGAGACAAAAATTGTTTATTTTCATTTTATAAAGTTCTGAGAATTTTTCCAGAATTTTTTCAGAATTTTTTAATGTTGGTAAAAGTATTTTCTCATGTTGGTAAAAATAAGAAAATGCAATACTAAAAGGTTGATAAAAAATTCTTATAGTTCCATGAGAAGAAAATAAATGATTTCTATTTCTTGCAGTTTTTTTTTTAAAGTTGATAGTATTTGAGCAAAAAATTATTCAAGACCAACATTCGACAATTTTTAGTAATTAATATTTTGTTAACTATTGCGAAAATTGCAAAATGGTAGAAGACTTTTCAATTCGTTTTATCTACACAAAAGCGGTTGGCAAAAACTTATGGGACATCCTGTATAGTCATGTTTAAATTAAAATAGACGTCATTATATCGTCTTTTGATGTTGCTCCACTACTTAGATTAGTAGAGATAAAGCAATCTCAAGAGACAACGTAACGACATCTATTTTAATCTATTAGATGCTATTATGTTGTCTTTTAATGTTACTCTGCTACTTGGGAATGCAACAAATTTAATCAATTTTATATATATATATGTACACATATGTACATATAAAATATAAGTATCTTAAAATAACAATAAGATGCGCAACGCATCTTAAAATTAGCAACTTTTCTCAGAAGAGAATCTTTAAAATTGTAAATTGAACAACGTTTTAATTAGATTATACTTGTACAGTTAATATAAATATATATATAGGAAGATGCCTTTCCGAGTCACAAACACTGGTAGTTCGTGTGTAAATGAATTTATTCATTAATTTCATTAACAAACGTTTCGATCCTCACTTCAGATCCTTATCAATGTATACAATTCGACCACATATCATTGTTCTTCCCGGAACGATGATAATGTTGAGATTAGAGAATGCGAAGTCAATTTCGTATTCTCTAATCTCAACGTTATCATCTTTCCGGGAAGAACAATGATATATGGTCGAATTATATACATTGGTCGCGTTTCAGCAGACTCAACTGTGTGGAGCAAATCCGTGAGCACTCGCTGCTATTGGTGTATTCTTCTAGATCATCCAATAGCAGCGAGCGCTCACGGATCCGTAACAGTTGAGTCTGCTAAACGCGACCAATGATAAGGATCCGAAGTGAGGATCGAAACGTTTGTTAATGAAATTAACGAATAAATTCATTTACACACGAACTACCAGCGTTTGACTCGGAAAGGCATCTTCATATACATAGATTTATTCAACTGAATCTAATTATACTCTATCTATATATATTTTAATATAATACACATTCTAATTCAGAATTTTAGAAATGCTAAAGTTGCTATTTTTGACATATTGCTTTTCTATCAAAGCGGCGATATATGAAAATAATTAGAGTATATTTGCTCATCTATATGCTTCCGTATCAAATCGTTTTTATTTTGACGATTTTAAAACCCTTTTGATGCAATTAAAACAATTTGCTAACGCAATATAATATCTATGAAATAAATTTAATATATTTCGTTAATTAATGTTTCCGATAATATCAATGATTTCTTCTTTCGGAACATATTGTTTTTCCAACGCGAGTTTACGATGGATATCAATTTTTAAATATTAAAGGCCAGGAACTTCTTGTATTGACTAGCTAGTGAAGACATATATACACGGACTTATTTGTACGGCAATGTTAATCAAGGAGACGGAATAATTAACGCAGTATTGATCGCGAGAGCGCGGCTTTACATCCGATTAATCCATGCATATCTCCCTCCGTGTCTCTCCGTTGCCTGGCCGTTCACAAATGTAACGATCCCATTATTAGATTTGTTAAATATATTTATTATTAGACTTGTTAAAAATATATACAATGTGTGTGTTAAGGGAAATGTACAGTAATAAAATATTCAGTTGTATGGATATTTCACAATGCATATTATAATACATACTACAATAGACGTACATCGATGGCGATTACCTTGCCGGAGAGCCGAATGTATACGTAGCATACAAGTACACAAAGTATACATATACAGGGTAGACACATACATATCGAAGATTTTGTCTGTTCACTCGGCATATATAAGCAATGAGCATAATCCTTTTGAACGCGTTAATTTCTTGCATATCGTCTATTTCCCAGTGAGAAATGATAATGGAATCGACATCGATTCGACGTCGATTTCATTGTCATTTCTCACTGCGTTACATCCATTTGCATTTCTTTAACCATTTAAAGGGACCAGAGTGGAAGCATTTCATATCGGTGTATAGAGAATTACAATTTATTAAGTAAGCGATAATTATTATATATACAATAATTCAGCATAAAACAGTTACAATAAGTTATTAAAAATTTAATCGATAATTTCAAATGATAAGGACACAGTGATATATTTTGTATGTGGAGATAGATATGAGCGATCGAACGCGAGAATGTTAGATCAAACAGTCGACTTCCTGACACAGAGGTAGTAAGACGCGCTCCAAACTGTTACAGAATGAACCATTATCTTTAATACCTGATTCGGAGACTTTGATTTTTCTTGCGTTAATCATCCAACCATCTACCAAACATCTTATATGACAAATTCGTAATAATGTACATCCGGTTTGTTAACCATTACATTGCTGTTATGCAGCTTTATATAGCTTTATGTTATGACCAGTGACAAGAAACATCTTGAATGCTTTCTTAATAAAATTGTTCAAATAAAACTGTTATAAAAGAAATAAAAGAACCTATATATATATATATTGTCAACCCAAATAAAACAAAAAGTCATTGTAGCATCAAAGTAATGTTAAAATTACTCCAAAATGATCACTAAAAGTCACTTTTCAATTATTTATAATTCAATCATTTACTATTTAACGTCGTTTTGACGTTACCGTGACTTGTTGTTCTGCTTGGAAAACGAATTTCGTTGAAGAAGACAGAGAGAAAACAACAAATGTAGACGTTTTATTCATTGTGAATGACTGAGACAGTACAAGTACTTTGCGACTCTCCGTAGACGATGGTAGCTATTACGTTACTTTTACTATCAATCATTCAGTTACAGAGCTTACACATCCGGAAGCAGACGAGAGTACGGTCCGAAGAGGAGAATGGGAGTGTACGTGACAGGCGTAATCGGCGTGATCGTGTTCTATGTCGCGGTGCTGGCCGTTGGCATATGGGCCGCCGCGTTCAAGAGGAGGCAAGTTGCGCAGGGCCACTTCCAGGCTGACATGATGCTGGCAAACCGACGTCTCGGTCCGTTGCTCGGTGTCTTCACCCTTATCGGTAATTGTCCTCGAATACCTCACGTAGAAGGGAAAAAATAAATTTTGTATGATCGTTTTGTTACCGATACGTGTTCAACATAAATTTCACTTCGGCAAATCCTGCTTTGTGTCAGTAGAATTTTCCTAACTAAACTTTTTCATGGGAAAACCTAGGAATTTAATCGAAGAGCTTAACTTTACCTGAGAGCTGAACTGAAAGTCATGATGACATTATAAAACAGTTCTAAAATGATTATTAAAAGCTACTTTTAGATCAGTCATGATTCATTTTAAAATGTCATTTTATGTCATTTATTCTGAACTGTTGTTCTGCTGGAGTTGATCCCTTAACCCCGGATCTACAATAGATGTTTTAAGCCTTAAGCCGTAAGAAATTGATCAATTACAATCGCATCCGAGAAGAATAAGCGGCTGTGATTCGCCCATTTCTTATGGCTTAAGGCTCAAAACCCTATTGTAGATCCGGACTAATTCGTTTACGCGATAAACAAAAATTGAAACAATTTATTACGACAAGGGCACTTTGAGTCAACAAATCTATTTATCGCGCTATGTGTGACCCTGGTTAGAATCAGCGTCTATTATGCGGACTTCCTGCTTTGAAACACTTCGAAAAGTCGATGAGGTCAAGGATCAATTTATGTGATATATCGGAATATGCGGATATTATTAAAGAAAAATTGCGTCTGCAAGCTCTCCCAAGGAACACACTAAATCAAGAAAAAATCAAAATGTTAATTTTTTTACTCGTTTTTTATTACAAAATTTGATTGTTTATTGACTTCAAGCATCAAAATAAAATTATTTTGATACCATTTCGATTTTTTGTTGACTTTTGTGTTCCTTCAACTTATTCATGAGTCCCTTCATGATCGATTTGAAGGATTGGTTGGTTTTTCCTCACCCGAGAATTTGATTGGATCGTATTACTTCTTACATTTTCTGTTGCCATCTTTTTATAGCAGTTAAAAAAAAGACATAGAAATACACGAATTAATTTTTCTAATTTCGAGAATTAAAAATCTATATACTTCAAAAAATTATCACGACACAAATGTTAGCCTCTGCAGGCATTGAACTCACTCATGGAACTGATAATCTGCCATGAGATGCCGCGCCCAAAACGCGGCTCTTTTCTAGACTTGTTATATCCTCCGTCAGACTTTACAAAATTATCTTGTAAAAAGGTGTATACGCCTCGACTTTATTTTCTCTCCAATATCGACACATGTCAACCGCTTTGTACTGTATAAGGAGTGACGTCGTAAAAGGAAGTGTAGGTTGCATCTTCACGTCGGCGTCGGTTGTCTTATTTAAAATTCCCTCTCGCCTTCTCGCGGATATATTTCTGACTTTGCTATTTTTAATCTAGCTCCAATTTTCGAGACAAAAGAGATTTTGTGTGTTTGTGAAATGGATTATATCGTTTTCTTTTAATCCATTTTATTTTTATAAGCTACCTGCGTATTTTGCTTTCATTCAACCGTGTCAAATTTTCTCATTTCTCCCCTATACTGCATGTTCTGAATATCTCTTTGCGTTCTCCATTACCGTAATGACCACACCGAGATATGCATCCCTAAAAAAAACGTGATGTCAAGTACATTCCCTTCCCTCTATTCCGTCTCTCTCTCAACGATTCGTTTATTTTTTCCATTTCCTTCCCATTTCTTTCTCCAGTATAAACTGGACAATGAGATAGGAATAATTTACCATGCATTTGTTTCGTTATTTATACGCGTGTAACTTGACACAAAAAAAATTCGCTGACACGACGTACTTTATCTTGGCGTAACAAATCTCGACAGTTGTTGTAATATACGAGAATGAAGAATTTTAATGCAACATATAGAGGAAAGAAGCGGGTTACCATTTTGTTTTATTGAAGCAACTTAACAGATGTTTACTTACTGTAAAACTAAAATGCAGATTTTACAACAACGCAGTAAACTATTAATAATAATAATGACTAATAGTTATGTTATAACGTCTAAACAGATTGTGAAGAAGCGATCATCTTCAAAATTCAAAGCAAACTTAAGATATTATGATATTCTACAATCCTTTAACTCTTTTATAATGGTGTCCTTTCCTCTGTTCTTATTATCGATAAAAATTTTCCTAAGAGTATTGTTTTAATAGAAGGGATAAAAGTACTTTTGCGATTATTTTTACTCATTATATATATGTGCAGCGACATGGGTTGGAGGAGCCTTTGTTAATGGAACCGCCGAGGCCATGTTTACGAGGGGTTTAGCTTGGTGTCAAGTACCCATCGGATACAGCCTTAGCCTGATTTTCGGTACGTCGCACATGGAAACATTTAATATACTTAGACAATGTTGCGATTAATGATTGCAAAAATAGATCTGGTTCCCAAGGAACACATAAAAATCAACAAAAAATCAAAATGACTTTATTTTGATTCTTAACATCAATAGTCAAATTTTGTAATAAAAAATCACTTGACTTTCATGACATCAAGATGAAGTCATTTTGAGTTTCTTTTGACTTGATATGTTCCTTGAGTTTTCGAGTAACGAAATCGCAAACGAATCGAAACTAATAACTCTCTTTAATTGTTCATATCTTCTGTACCATTGATTTTTGTTAATTAATGTCGCATCCAACAATGAATTTATATTGTAGGCGCCATGCTCTTCGTGCGTCCGATGAGGAAGGCCGAGTATGTGACGATGTTGGATCCTTTTCAAGAACGGTACGGCGCGGGCATCGGGGGCTTGCTCTTCCTTCCGGCGCTGTGTGGTGATCTATTCTGGTGCGGCGCCGTTCTAAGAGCTCTAGGAAGCTCGCTCGCCGTCGTTGCAGGCGTCGATCCGAACATCAGTGTTTGCGCGTCCGCGCTCTTGGCGGCCATGTAAGGATAACGGAAACAGTCACGCTCGATATGCTCGATATACGAGGGCTGTTTCTAAAGTTTCGGGAATTGTATGTACAATCGAATTGAAAACATACATTGTAGTTGTTCGATATAGTTCCCATTTAACTTGGACACACTTTATCCCAACTCTCGAAACCATTTTTCTCTCTAGGCCTTCTTCAAAAAACTTTTGAGGAGTATCTTTTATCCATCGATGTATAGCTCGCGTGATTCTTAGAACTTTGGAAACATATATCCTTTGTACATAACTTACGAGACACGAGCAAGGTAAGAAATGCGAAGTGTACTTTCAGATATACAGTCTTCGGCGGATTGTATTCCGTGGCGTGCACCGACGCTCTCCAACTGCTGTGCATTCTGCTGGGTTTAGTGATAGCTGCGCCGTTCTCCATGGTACATCCTGCGGTATCATTTGAAAATCATCTGACCCCGAGGGACTGGCTGGGACACGTGAAAAGTGAGGACATGGGCGAATGGGTGGACGGCATGCTGTTGCTGGTGTTCGGTGGTATACCTTGGCAGGTAATTCGATTCTTCAGATGGATCACGATAAAGTTCAAATCGCATCTGCAAGATTGTTTATTCGATAAATTCGAAACAGGACGAATTGTACCTTAAAATCTTATAATGCTGTTATAAAAAAGAACGTGCCGCTAAGAAAGTTACTAAAGAATTTATCTTCTTTATTTGTTGGAACGTAATAATTTAATGTCGCAGCAAGTTTATATTGTTAACACGTTTTTAGGCGTTCTACTTTTTCTTCAAGCTTTACCCCTTATAGAAATTTAATACCAGTACTGGCCAATTAATTACTTATTTTAAAGTATTGTTAATAGTACTTTTAATACTGAAAATATGTGATTAATTGGCTATAGTACTAGTATTAAATTTTTACAAGGGACTTTTAACGAATTCTATGTATTAAGAGTCTTACAATGTCTTTACGAAAGATACACCGTTTTAAGAAGATTATTAAAGAATTAATTTTATTAATTTGATTTATTTGTTAGGAAGTAATAGTTTAGTATCATTAACACCCTTTGAACTAAACAATCTTCTTCTTCAGGGTTATTTTCAACGAATCCTAAGTATTAAGAGTACTTCTGTTGCAACGACTCTATCAATTGCCTCGATGTTCGGTTGCTTGATACTCGCAGTACCATCAGCTTTAATTGGAGTAGTTGCTCGTGCCACCGATTGGTCCTCGGTACCAGGTTATAACAGAACGTTCACCACGGAGGACGGAAACGCCGCGATGCCGATGGTCCTGCGATATCTCACGCCTCAATGGGTATCTTTTGTTGGTAGGTTTACCATATATCCTAAAATTACTTCTTCGGTCATAAAAGGATTGTTCGATTTTATTTTTTACAATTATATCAATCTTGCTAAAGGTCTCGGTGCGATCTCGGCGGCAGTAATGTCTTCGGCAGACTCCAGTATACTCGCTAGTAGTTCTATGTTTACCAGGAATGTTTACAAACTCACGATACGACCAAAAGTAAGCGTAACTTATGCCGATTAATCGATGGCAACAACAAACATCATTGAAGCTTCTCCTTCGTTACAGGCGTCCGAACGTGAGCTAAATTGGGTCTTAAGAATTGCCGTAATCGCGGTTTCCATACTGTCTACTCTCGTCGCTCTTACGGTCAGCAGTGTTTACTATCTTTCGTAAGTAAACCTACTCTTCTTTATTTTCTTACAACAGACATGCAATCGCTCCTATAAGTGCTCTAAATTATTGCAATGGATTTAAGCCGCAATAATAATTGATAGAAAACATGAGCTGTATCTTTTTCTCAGTTTACGACTTTACTTTTTTTTTTAACATCAATTTTCTATTTCTATATCAAGCCTTTTTACATTTTTTTCACGTATCTATTCGCAAAATTAATTAGCTTATTATTTATTAAATAGATTTAATATTACAATGTTCAATGTGTAAAAATATGTTGCATTTTTGTTCAAAGGTATTTGTGCGCCGATCTCGTCTATGTCGTTCTGTTCCCGCAACTATTAGCCGTTATCCATTGGCCTACTATGGTGGATACTTACGGCTGTTTGGCGGGATATTTTATCGCTATCGTCTTGCGTCTCGGTGGTTAGTGACAACTTCTAATTATTAAATAATTACTCAAACAATATAAATAAGATTATCACACGATATCTAAAGACTTTTAGATTTCTTTTATATATTTTAGCTACATTACAGATTTTTATTACTCCATTACTTGAAAAGATTGGGAAACCTTTTTAATACTTGCAGTAGCCTTATTGTTTCTTTTGCAAATTAAAAAAATTTTTATCTAAAAATATCACCTAAAAATTCAGAACTTTATAGGTAAATTTAAGCTTAAACACGTAAATGTTTTCAGGTGGTGAAAGAGGACTTGGCATACTCCCGTTGATCGAATATCCGTTCTACGATAAGAAGACGCGCACCCAGAAGTTTCCCTTTCGCACTGCCGTCATGATGATAGCCCTCTTCACTCAACTCTTCACTAGTTTTCTCACCAGAACTCTACTTGGCAAAGGATACTTTCCGCAATGTTGCGACGTACTGAACATATACTCTCCCAAGAAGTCCAAGGAGCCGGGCGTTATGCAGAGCAGCTCCGGCGCCACTCTCATGGATTCATCCTCGGTAATTATAAATCATAAATTAAGTATCGTTCGTTTGGCGTACTAGATCGATCAATAACGCACCGATCTCTTTCAGAAATCGACATCGGGTATAGATTCCTGCGATGGCGTCGGCACATGCGTTTACGACGACGAAAGAACCTGCGGCCACGAGGACGCGGTCGATCGCGGCGATGATAACGCGATGACCAACAACGATCTTGCCGAGCTGTCGAAGGCAAAGAGCATCGGGACGTCGGTTGTGCAACGAGCGAACCAGAATCTACAAAATCTGCGTAGCGCGATGCCTACGCCGGCGCGACACGTCTCCATGGCGAGTCCGGTGTACACGCCGATACAGAACGATGCATGCAGAGAACAGATTCTTGCGGTGAGGAATCTGCGGAGTCCTCTTGGTCCCCAAGGCGGAGTACTCTCGCCCACCCGGTCGATCGGTATGCCGGCGACTCCGATCACTCCGTGTGCTCCTTCTTACGCCAAAGTGGGCTGCGAGCTCGGGCCCAGCAACGAGAAGCCGCGGAACAACGACAGGATGAGCATCGTCGAGAGAAGCAACATGGAGTACAATTTAAACGCTCAAGAGAACCCACCCGCCAGCGTAGGTCCTAGGAAGAGCGTCAAGGGCGTGAAGCTCGTCGGTATGGAGGGCGGCACGTTACGGAGACCGTCGCTGCAGGTGAGGGATGACGACCTCGACGTATCGTCGTCTTTATAAAGCCCGGAACAAGTCGGGCCATCGTTTCATTTTTCCGCGCATTTTATTTTGTATCTTCAGTTATTTGTATGAGTTAGTTTATTAAATTCTATATACTGGTTTTACTTACGTGTATGTTTTTTTATTTATCAGCGGTAAGATTGTTCGTAATAAAGATGACGAGAGGTCCCGGGGAAGTCCTTAGAGAGGATACCTTGCGAAGTCTCGAATATCTCCTAGTATTTCCCATCCGTAGCTTCTCTCCCCTTGATTTTAATTTTAATACGCTGATGAATACTACTTTTGTTAATTTATTGTTTTTCTCCGTGTATCGCAGGTTTTCGTTGAAATAAAGAATTTATTAGCAAATGCAATGTAGAGGAAAGGAAGGGATTGGAATACTATTTTATTTTTATTGAAATAACTCAATAGATATATTTATTATGTGATATAACTGCTTTTACTATAAAGTTTGTTAATCAGTAGAGAAAATTAATATAATATATCAATATAAGTAGAGATTCTTCGAGTAAAACGCTAAACTAAAATGCAACTCTTATGCAGTAAACACTAATGACCAATGTGGCCATGTTATAACGTTTAAACAGACTAACAGTTACAAGTAATTTTAACGATCACCCTTAGAATGCATTGCAAACTGTAATACAAGATATCGTGGTATTTTACAACCCTCATCTATTCCATAACCGTCTCCTTTCCTCTACATGATTTTGAAACATTTTATTATCATTTGGCAGAAGATATAAAAAAATCATTATTTGCTTATCTGGATTGCTTAATTGAATTTTACGCATATATTATTTTTATGCATATGTTTGGTTACTTGTTAGTAGCGCAATTGCTCATCAATAAAAATAGTGAAGATCCGGAGGATCCTCGCAGTATGAGGACCCTGAAAAAATCGAGGGTCCTCAGAGAGATCCTGTGCGATCTCGCAATCTTGGCGTTGGCTGTTGGAGTATGTATTGAAGTAGATTTCCCATAGCTTCCCATACATAGCTCCCATGAGACGACATTTTGTGCCGCGTGTCCTCAGAGCACATTCTCACCGACACCGTCGGTGGAACTAGTCAACATTCTGGACAGAAGACAGAGCAGCAGCTCGTACGGACCAGGTTCTCTATCCCCCGTGCCGTCGATGGGGGTAGAGGCATGCAAAACTCATGGGACCGCGGCTGAAGGACAGAGCGGGCCTGATCATTGCAAGATAAAGAGGGGCATCGTGCGACATCACAGGTATCTATGAGGAAACGCGAGGAATGCAAATTAGATAAAAAGATTTCAGAATCTTTCCTTCTTGACGCATAATATCTTACAAAAATCTTAATGTTACAAGTAACAAAAACCTATACACCATTAAAAATTAGATACAAAAATTTCAAAATCTTTCCTTCTTAAACTTACACCTTCACAAAATATATTTTTGAATTTAATTTTGCTTACAACAAATCACAGAATAATAATTATGTACGAAATGACAATGAAAATATTATTCTCTGAAAATTTTTTCTTTTCAATTAAGTGATCTATTTTTCGTAAGATTTGTGAATTTCTCTCGAATTCAACTAAATTTGATTTTATATATATCAATAAATCAAAAAGAATAACATATTACAGTATAATAAAAATTATGTATATACAATATAAGATGAAATGAAAATATTATAATCCTTTATAATAGATATAATGGGGTGCTGTTGAAAATAATATCTTATAATGAATTCTCTCTCTTAAAAGAGAGTTTAATATTCGCTGTAAAAGATCCGATTATTGAACACTCTCTCCGGTTATGTTTCTCAAACGTTTGCGCAGCTTCAATGACACGGGCGACCGAGTGGCGTTGACAACGCTCGCCAGACAGCCGAATTATCCATCGATGCCACTAAGGCCGGATGATTGCCGTATGACATTAGCAAGGAAGGACAAGCGCCTGGCCACAATTGGCAGGCACTCGTCGATGACGAACGAAACGGAGCTCAGCAACACGAGCAGCCTGATTGTCAGTCCCACCTTCAGCATGTACAGTTCTGCCGCGAAAAGTTCTAATTATTTCGTCACCGATGACGAAGCCGTCAGCAGGTTCTAAAACCGGGTTCCGTAACTAATAGGATCTCCAGAACCGAAAACGATATTTATGGACTTTATGAAGTCGAAATTGACACGTTCAGCTGGTGCAAAATATCGTTCCGTAGTTTCCATAGTTTTTCCATTCATCAATTTATATATATTTTTTTTTAGATAGGAGGTAGAGAATAAAATTAAAAGCATGAGGTTTTGTATAAAATGGGCATTGAAAAAGTTTTTCCTGAATAGGAAGAATAAGAACAACGATAGCTATTTTGATTAATCCAGAAATAGTCACCTGGAGTATTTTTATATTTCTATTCTTTACAATCTTTTTAGATATAAAATTCCATTGAAAATCTGCAATATAAAAAACTTTATATCAATTTTTATTTTTTAGAATTTTTATTTTTTACTGACATAACAAGCTATTTAACGTGTTTAACATTTGTTAAGTATCTACTTAATTTTTTCCAGAAAATTGTGAGTAAAGATATTCTAAAATACCGATAAATTAATAATAAATTAATAAGTTAATAATATGTAATATATTGTTAATAGTAATTTTAATTAGCATGTAAAAACATCCAGGTGACCGTTTACGTAAAAAAAAAAAATAAATTGATTATTCTCGAGTTAAGAATACTGAATATAACTTTATTTGTGAACATTGTGTTTGTTATATAAAACAAATCTCTTGCATCAGCTATTCTACTGTTACGTCCCTGTTCTAAGGCATACTTGGAGAACACGAAACAATAAGGACAATCATAAGACCCGCCCCGTCACTCTCTTGGCGTACTCAATCCTGTAATTCTGTTTGTGTTGTACGATGGATCTATCTAGAATTGTCATAAATTTACATATACGGAAAAAAGAGAGATATATATGTGTATATTGAGAGACTGAAGTTTCTCAATCGATGAAATGTATGTGCTGGCTCGTTAGTTAATAGAATTTGTACTGAGCGTTTTGTATTATGGACTAGAAACAACGTGAATTACACACTTATATATTTGTGATAATTTGCGTGTTGTAATCTCCGTTACTGCTATGTTATCGCATTCCATTCTATTTTCATTTCAATAATTCGAGTAACATTTATAAATATTATTCATGAAGAACCAAGTGGATGAAGGAAATATTTTATGAAAGTTACTTCGCAAAAGCAAGTTAGAATTGATACCAGAATTGGATAATATGACAATGTCCAGATATGAAGCTAATCGATCTTAGAAATGTATTAAAGTCATTCTTGATATGAGAACGCGTGTATATTTATATATCCTTCATTTATTCGTTTCTTCTGAATAACTTTTGGATAAAAAGATGTGTAACATTTTTTGTCATAATTAAGTAGAATTACACAACGAATTGTTAAAACTTTAATTGGTGTAATTATAATTTAATATTCTTGGAAATAAATTTTCTTTAATTTGTTTTAATTTATTTATGTTCTATTATATTTGTATGTGCCACTTTACGTATGTTTATCTTGTTATTTGTCGAGCGTGTCTTGTGATGTTTGTTGTATTTTTTATGTATACGGAAGCGTAGTACTAAACTAAACTCGTTTCTTTCTCATGAGTAAGTAATTTCTTGTTATGCTACTTTAAATCGTATCAAAAATACTTAAACAATTAGACTTTGTATACTATATATAAAATGTGAAATTAGAAACAGCGTTTAGGATAGTTCATAAGCTCCACTTACCAATCTTCAGACTGACAACTATGTATGGAACCAATAATTCGTAGGTAATGTAACCAACTTTTGTAAATCGCAGGTCTCCTATTTCGCAACATTCCACTTGAATTTAAAATAAGTCGAAACCAACGGCAGGCAATCTCTTGTTTTGTTGAGAAACTAAGAGGCCTGACTGATTCGTATAATAAATATTAAATATTATAACTTTTTGTAAACACACATACACACACACACATACACACACACACACGTACATACTTGATGTATATATGTAGGTACACAACTTAGAAGGATTTTGATGCAATATTTATAACAATTTTAGATTTTTAATATGACCCAGTTAACTAATAGTCATTAAATAATAATAACTTGAGAATAGACATACAACACTTGTATTAGAATATCTTAAATTTTACGATGTCGAAGACGAGAGAACTGAGATGAAAACTCGAACGATTCTCTTACAACATATAAACTCTACAAAACTTAATCAATAGAAATGGTCAAAAAATCTCTTTGATTAAAGACATAAACAATCATAAAATTTGAAGCAGTCTGTAAAATAAGACAGCACGAGTGTCTTAACCAACAGTTGAATAATTAGCAAAATAATTCTAACGATAACCGTACATAGTCTTTATATATATTGCTTTGATAAATTATTTTTGATGTGAAATTGAAACATTTATATTCTCTGTTAACATAACTGAACGCATTTCAATGTATTCATGTGTCTTTTGAATCTATAGAAAGTATACTTTCCATTTCTCTTGCCTCTGACATTACATAGCTCGGCATCATGTTAAAATGATCATGCGATAACGCCGAATGTACCGGAAACGAATGCATTTACTATTCCTCTTTAGTTTAGTTTTAGAGGAAGAAAGAAGAGATATGAGACCCGATAAATGTGGTCGTGAGAGAAACGACGCTGCAAGCTGTGTCACAATCGGCAGAGCTTACATCGTTGCTAACAACGGAACGTCCAAAGAGTGTAACATGCAAATTTATGATATGCCAACAAGAAAGTACGATATTTTTCCACCGATGCGATATACCCTAGCTCCGTAGTAATTATATAGCACAACACATAATTATATAATATTGTACAAGTATAGTTACAAACGCGGATTACTCTCTTGCAATTAATCCACGTTACATTAGTGAGGAACGTCTTCCTCAAGCTCAATAATATATATAATTATATATGTAGAAGGAGTGAATACAAATGATAGAGGTAATCATCAGATATAAATAGCGGGACACTTTTATATCGCGCAAAGGAACTTTATAGATAACAAAAATATCTTCTTCATTACTCGTTGGAAAATGTAATACTATATGAATTTATGCGCGATGTGAATATTTACTTATCGTTATGTTATCTCCATTAATTTAAAGGGTAGATTATCGTAGATGAATCAGTCGAATAATTAGCAAAATCTCCAGTTATACATATAGTTGCAGTTTAGTTAATATTTACCCGGGAAAAAATGTTTCATTTATAATTAAATATAATTACATATAATTACACATAAAATTAATATAGCTTATGTACAATTATATGTATATAATTATATGTATATATAAAATATGTCCATATATATAACATTTTTTCCCGGGTATTCAATTAATGAAAACAATGCTAACATAAAGTCAAAAAACATGTGGAAAATAACACGTTTCGATATCGTTTCTAAATGTTGTTCTCATACAATCGTTAATTTCACACTTTTCCATTGTAAATGAGCATTAAATCTTAGGGACGAATCGTAGCTACTTGAAATGAGTGAGACTTCATACTCGAATTCCACCTTTAGACTCTCTACGCACTTTTGTAAGACGATGTAAAATAGCGGAGAGACGAACATCGAATACCTGCATCAGTATTATTAAATTTAAGAAGACGAGCATTCGAGACTTAATCGACTCGTGAAGAACTGAAAGAAAGTACTTCATAGCATAGTATTTAACCTTTTAAGGTAGAATAATTCGTGATTCGATGATCGCACGATACGCGTCCTTATTTTTCTATTATTCCACCACTTATAAGAACATAATTAACTCTAGTCCGAACATAAATATTAATAGAATATTAATAGAACATTAATTTTAGTGTAATGCAAAGTAAAATCCTCATAAAATATCTTATATCACTTCATTGAAAATTTATTCTTCTAAATTTTTTCTTCTACTATCGCAAAATTCGCATAATATTTAAATTTCCCAAACAAAGTTAAAAGACGACATAGTAACGTATAATAAACGCCACTAGAAATTACTATATCGTCTTTTGATATCATTTTGCTACCTTTAGGTTCCATTTATCATTTCCGTAATTCTTCATGTTTGTATATGTAATTATCGTGGTATTTATATATCCACCTGTATATATTACATATCTATTTTTTCTGAAGACGCATTTTTTCGAGCGTGTGCGTATGCGACCATCGGAGCTTTTGTAAGAAATATCCCTTGTAATGTATACGTTTATACCTATATATATATATATATATATATATTACACGATATACTAGTTGTTAATAAGTAGTATATATAACAAGTGTATTCAATCTTCGGATATAAATTACGTAATCAATATATTGAACAACGTGAATTATGTGCCAAAGCGTAAGATAAAGAGAATGCCATTGGCCTGACCGCGCCGATATGCCTTGGGGAAGATCTAGTGCGAAAAAATTGTATAATTTCTTTAATTTTAAGATACATAAACATTAATGTTTAGAAAAATTTACATTCAAAGTCATTCCACAAAAATAGCAAGTCGATTTATTTATGAACTAATCAAAATTTTGAATTGTTGAAATTGATTTTGATATTGAATTTAATTCTTTCCGAATTACCGAAGACTGATTGATTTTTTTTCTGAAAGATAAAGATTTTAAAAGACTCGCTAAAAATTTATAAGATTTTTTTGGCACGAAAGTATAATTCAATAAATAGACGTGAGACTTGAAAAAGCTAACAGAGATTTATCACTGCACGATCAACTTCTTGAATGTTTTTGGCGGATACGGTCAGCTAATGTATAACAAGTTAGTCACTTAAGCTCGCCTTGATATAAGAGTTCAGCATTAAAAAAGATCGAGAGAAAAAAAAGCATTAACGTCCGATATTTGCAATAAAATTTCAGAAAAACTTTCCGATTTCGATAAAATTTGGTAAAAACATCTCAAACGTCATAATCTAAGATAGTTCCAGTGAGACAGGAACTTTAACTCAAATAAAAATTTATCAATATAACATCTGAATATAAACGTTTCGTGTAAAAAAAATAAAAGATGTGTGAAGTGCTACCGATTGAAACATTTATCTCAATCAACGTGAACCCGATTAGTAACATTTGCACTAAAAATTTTTCCATGAATAATAGTCGTTTGTCATTTAAGATATTTTTACTAAATCTCATGAAGATCGGAGTTTTCGGAATTTTATTTAATATTTGTTTTAGATATTTTCATCATAGTAAATAAGTCAATCGCATTAATAATAGTCTCTAATGTTATCATAGTATTTGTCATGATCGCAGTTACTAGGATAATAATTGCTGTAATGAACGATGTCGCTCAAAGTGCCGAATAAAGGAGATGAACGCAAATCGCAATAATATTTATTCAAAAGCATGTGTGTCTATCATCTTACAATAGTATTATTTATAATTTACTTATTTTTTATAATCGTGTTTCTTAATTTATGTTTAACTTATTCATTCACATATCTTCAATTATTTCGTTCAACGACAGTCTCCGACTTGTATCTTTGATACAATGTTCTCGAATGCAATAAGAAACTTAGAATTTAACATATTAAGTTCTATGTGTCTTAATTTTATTAGAATCTTATTCTTAAAATAGTAAATTTAATTTTTTTATTCTCTATATAACATAAAAATCCCTGTTTTTATCATCCGATATCGGTGATAAAATATTTGATTAGTTTTCTTAGTATAAAATTCAATGAATGCATCCAACGTTGAATAAACATTACATTTAACTTGGATAAGAGTAGATGTGCGTGTGTGTGTGCACAACTTCATTTTTAAAAATTAAAAGTCGGTGTCAGAGGTTGTAATATCTCATTAATAAATTCGAAATTTATTTCTGTTCATCCGGAACCACGAACTGACTTCATTATAATATTTACATTAGAATTTTTAACAATAAAAATTGATTTATATCTATTACATATAGTTATACAACATTTCCGTAAGAGAAAAATGATGCAAATATATATGTAGAGTATAAAATCCGTACATAATACAAACCTTTTCAAATTTTATGTTATGTGTGAATTGTGTTCTAAATCATTGGTCTTCAATCAGGAAAAATGATAAATCAAAATAAGAGTAGTTTTTAAAGGTAATAATAAAATTAATGTCTACATTGCTTCGAAAGAATTTGAAACAAACAATTGATAATTAACTCTAAGTTATGTTGAATATTACTATAACAAATAATCAATTTTAAAATACGCAATTTTTTTCTTCTCTCCTAAACAATTATATTTTTTACTTGTGTCACTTTCCTCACAAGAATGCGAATATATAGATACACGTTATACACAACAGAATATAATACATACGCATATAGTAATAATATGATACATAATAAGATATAGAGCAGAGTTAACAAAGTTGTGTAAATATTATATTATTTGTATACCAGTATTTTTATTATCGGCTCTTTTTCCTATTTTTTTCTTACTATTGAGTTTTGACATAATTAATTTTCATTTCATACATGAAATGTTTAAAAATAATTTCAAACGAAGTACTGAAGATCTAAATTAGAATATACGTCGTCTCCAAGATGATGTAAGATATCTTCCTAACAGTTACATAAAAGTCTTTAAAATTAAAAAATTTTAAGATTAAAACTTTATATATAAAATTTTATAATGTGTAAGTTTTAAATGATTTTTTAATCATAATATACTGGAGAGACGCGTAAAAATATGATTATATAAACGTATATTATTAAAAATAAATGAAGATCATTTCATAAACAATTTCGAATATTATCAAGCTCATTTTGAGAAACATGTAACAGTATTATAACAATTCAGATATCGAAAATATTTAATCATCTGTTGAACTTTATTTCTTTAATAAAACAACAACGCGAACTGCTCTACATAGCGATTAATTCGAAAATCTTGTTTTAATATTCGTCTATTTACAAGTATATGCTAAAAAATTGTACAATATTATATTACATGTAATGTGTATGTTTATAAAGAGGGGCTCAGATCTTTTTAACATTAACTTTACAATTTTAATGTTTTATTAGAGATGTCACAGAAATCCTTATTGACAGAATATTTTTTTATATAAATTTTCAATTATAATAAATTTAATATAAAAACAATAGTTTTTAACATAATACAAATAAAAATTTAATTCAAGTTTCAGAATATGAATGCGATATATGTATTATATGATCATTGCAAGTCCTTTATACATAATTATTTTTCAGCAAAAATCTAATCAACTGAATGTGATATATATTCCTCTCGACATAAGAATCCTATAACATCTCTCTTAAAACATGTTCAGAATAAATACATAAATATAAACTTTTATGAATCACTGCATTATTCTAGTTAGGATAGACATTTACTTAAATGTAGAGAAATATATACTGGTCAATTCGCAATCATTTTTTTTCTATATTTTATGAATATAGAACATGTAATAATATTCACTCGCATAAAAAAAGTGCATAATAACTCTTACACAATTACAAAAATTTAAAATAATGTACTGAAAATATCTCAATAGTGACAAACGCTATCGTTAAAAATTTAACAATATAATTAGAGCAAGTTGTTTGTTGTTATTCTAAAAAGTTTATAACATATTCTTTTTCTTAATGCTATACAAATAATGATCTGGACTAACGACTGTGTGGTAATGACCTATGAACTAACTAGAATAGTTGTATAAAATTTAGTCAACTAGTTTATAATCTATCATATATTTTTATTCTTATTCGCTTTCAGGATTGATAAAAAAATTGTTCTCGAAAAATATGTATCATTAAAATATTAATGATAATTGTTGATAATAATTATTATTAATCATTAGAAATAATTAATTAATTAGAAATTAATTCATTATAATCTACAAAATATGAGTGATTAACGATATTATATCCAATACTGTTATTATAATATGACAAGATAAAATTTTTTTTTCCGTAATGCCGAATTGGACACTTTTTACAGCATATTAAATAAACATAGCTAATGTGACTTAAATTGGTTAATCAGACATGCACTCCATACTCAAATGTGATTTTTTAGTAATAAACTGAAAAAATAAAAATTCAAGAAACAAAAAACTAAAAATTTTATGGTTATAATTCGAGATTTTTTTAACAGCAAATTCAATTCTTCCTCGACAAATTGATGCCGGACGGAATCTTAAAAATTAGAGCCAGTGATCTTTTGAAAAAAAGTTGTTATCTCGGCTCCTAATATTCGGAGGGTAATCTTTTTTTTTAAATTCGTAGAGAAATGTCAGATGTCGAATGCTTCACGTTATTTGATGATGCATATTAACGGAATTATTTCCATTTTTTTATACAGAAAAAGATACCCACTTTTTAAAGTCGTTTTATAATAGTTTAACTGCAAAAAATCGTTTTGTTATTATGTGTACTTGATAGTGCAACTCTTGAAAAAAAAAAATCACCCCTATAAATTGTTGTGCAACTGCTCAAAGATGAAGAAATTAAGTTTTTCGCAGATAGATTTTTAGTGATCGCTATTTCTTCGAAAATAAATTAAAAAAAAAAAAATCCCGATACACGTTGTAACGTCCACCGAAATTTGCGCGCAGGCG
>NW_017299892.1:18890-66165 GCF_001594075.2 Trachymyrmex cornetzi | reverse complement strand
ATAGTGCAACTCTTGAAAAAGAAAAATCACCCCTATAAATTGTTGTGCAACTGCTCAAAGATGAAGAAATTAAGTTTTTCGCAGATAGATTTTTAGTGAACAAATGGTTTTTTGTAAAAACTAATGAACATTTCAGGCTTGTTCAGGGCTAGATTTGTTCGTCATTACGAGGGCTACATTTTACGAGAATTTCAATGGTTTGCGTTTAAATCTCAATGAACAGAGCGAATGGAAAAACGGCCTTTTTCGGTGTTTTTTATTTTTTTTCTACTGAATTAATAGATCGATTTTAATGTTCCACGTTTCATTTTGTAGGTATTTCGAATACCTACATATTTTATACCGAATTTTTTTACATACAATCAATATCTTTTGTTTTATAAATGAAAAACGTGCTTTTTGCAACTATTCGATTCTTTTCGCATATTTTCTTAACAAGTCTCGAGTGTCAAAAATACGCATTTCTTTTCTGACGGCTTTTCGAGACTCTCGTGAAAAAAAAATGCTGATTTATAATTTTTTTACAGTAAAATTCTATTTCTACTTAACTGTTCTTGCTACTCGAGTTTATGAAGGAGGGCTATCGAGATAATTCCTCCTCTATCGAACCAATTCAAATTGTTCAATTAAATAAATTTAGTGACAGCTAAATTTGACAACGGAGTTGTTGATTTGAGCATCGTTATTGTTCAGTTCTCTCTCTTAATATCTGTCATGTGAATAAGAGCGATGCGGTCTCGTAGTTATGTTGATTAAGTAATTGATCTTATAAGGTCTTACAAACATTATGAATACTATCATTGTGTGATCACAAACTACAGCATATAAGGAAAATAAGAGCAAAGGCAACTAAGACTAAGATGAGCGAGTATTCGTGGTAGAAATTAAGGCTACTAAAAGATAAGTTTCAAGTATCTTAATAATCAAGTTTGTCTAGATAAACTGAATATCTGCTATTTTAAAGCACAATGTTAAATTGATGTTACTATTATGTTCTCGATGTTGGTTTCTGAATCATAAATAAATATCCTTGAATTATACACTACGTGTGGACATCTCGTTCATTATCTTTCATTATAGCTTTGAATATTACCAATGATAACATCTTATATATTCAGGTTCAATTTAAATGTAATCGATAAGATTTCTATTTAAATTATTTAACAATTTTATATATAAAAGCGTATATTTTACTCGTTTCAACAGCTGTCGGAGCGTGTGTTTCTGCCCTAATATAGACTCACTTTACGTGCCTTTTACGACCATTTACTGACTGTCAAGAGAGGAAAGGACAGTTTTCATCGATTTTTACAAGTGTTTTAAAGCGATCTCGTCATTTTGTTTCATCCAAATTGTCTTTATTTAAAAATGACATGCAACATAAATTAACGTGTCATTCCTCGCTTCTGACGTCACGATTCCAACATGGCCGCCGCAACTAGTTAGGAGCTTTAAATAAAAGAATTAAATAACATCTGTTATTTAAGAACTTACCGAAAAAATTGATCAGATCATATAAGAGTACTTGTTAAGTTTCTGTTCCAATTCAGATAAATAACAAAAATGTCTCTCTGTTCAGATGAAAATGCATTTATTTACAAATCAGTAAATTGAACTTGGTCACATCAGTATCATGTGATTTTAATGTTAATTAAAATACCATAAAATCTGTATTTTCATCAAAGAGTGACTACTGTGTTTCTTAATATCATCAATCGTCTACTAACTTTCAAGAAATATAATTATCTATAGTTAACGTTCAAGATAAATAAGTAACGTTGTTGTAATGGCTACGAGCTTCGTGCTTCGGCGAATGCTCATGCAACGCGAATTCTTGCACCGAACCACACTCAAAGCCTGGACAATATATGCAAATGTAACGATCCGGATTTTGCGAGATCTGCTGCATTGTGTTTACAGTTACGAGCATAACGTTATCCGTGCTCGTTGGCATTAGGTTGGGGCGCAATTGGTAAGACATGTCTGTCTTAGATATTATGTAATGCATAACATTATTGCCAACATTCAATTGTTGTTGCTGCTGTAATGGTTGATGTTGCTGGTGCTGCAACTGTTGCTGCTGCTGCAACCGTTGCTGCTGCTGCTGCAACCGTTGCCGCTGTTGTAATTGTAACTGTAATTGTAAATGTTGTTGTAACTGTTGTTGCAGATGTTGCGATTGTTGATGCAGTTGCTGTACCTGTTGCTGCTGTTGTTGCTGGTGCTGCGTCTGTTGCAGCTGTGGCTGCTGTAACTGCTGTTGTTTCTGCTGATGCACCAGTTGTTGCGGTTGCTGCTGCTGCTGCTGTTGTTGCTGCGTCTGTTGTAGTTGTGGCTGCTGTAACTGTTGTTGTTGGATTTGATGTTGTTTCTGTTGATGCACCAGTTGTGGATGTTGTAGTTGCTGCAAATGCTGTTGTTGCAAATATGGTGGTGGCGGTAGTTTGGACGTTTGATAAGTTTGTAAGAATGGTCTAACAGCTACGGTGCCAGTACTCTGCTGCTGTTGGGCAGATTGGATTGATTTGTTTAATGAATAGTTGACAAGAGGCAAGTTTTGATGATAGGCTGTCTTCTGCGAGATTTGCTGCGAAGTAGTATCAACATCGTTTAACAAAACACACGTTGACTTTTCTTGACATACCGCTTCTTTCAATTTTGATGTTTCTACGTTCGCGTTATATTTGTCTGAACGCAATGGCTTCACGCCGACCACTTGATATTGTCGAGAATTGATCGAGGATACTGTAGATGTATTCGGATGCGCGGTGACGGATGGAGTCATTGCGGAAGAAAGGGAATGATCCTGAGTTGATGTTGTGGGCATGGTTACTTGAGAGTTGAACGTCGATTTAGCTGACCAGACTTGTACATTACCGGACGAAGTTATTTGGTCATCTTTCTTGTTTTGGGGAGGTTGAATGTGTGTTAACATATGTGTCTTGAATTTCTGCCGAGACTCAAATGACATGCCACACGTTTGACATAACAATTTCTCCGGTGGATTATTTGTTAGCTCTGCCAAGGACTTCACGCGTAAGAAAGCCTTAGGCACAGAACTCATGGCGTTTTTCGGTAACAATTCTTTGAGGTCTTCGCTCGAAGAATTCGCCACTGACGACACCGAGCGATCTACACTATTTTCGAGAGTATTGTTATCCTTCGAAACGCTCAAATTTGTCTTCAGCTGCGTGTTCTCGGATTCTATCGGAGTTATGACACTAATTCGGGAATTTAAACTTTCTCTTACGTAGCTCGAAGTCTTCGAAGGTGCTGCGATCGGAGTCATATTGTTGGAACATCGCATTTGCCCAGTAATGGCAGAATCAGACGTCGTCGATTTCGTGTTTCCTGGCGTAGTGGAAGACATACTATCAACATTTTTTTTTATTACACTCGATACTGAACTTTCTTCACTTTCCGACAACACTATCGTTAGGTCCTCATCCGTGTCATCATCAAGATTTTCCGAATTACCATTGCTATTTGGTTCTGATTGCGTGACTGCAACGAGGGAATTGGACGAGGGAATTTGTACCGGAACCTGCGGGACATTTCTGATTGCTTGTGCTTCTTTATTGGAACATACTGATGACTGCGTAGATCGGTTCTCACTCATGAGATTTTTCAGCAGTAAGCGAGTCGATTTTTGTGATTCGCATGATTTATCATTCACAGTCTTATCAACGAAATTTTTCTTATTGTCAAAATAACTCAAATTCATATAAGGTAATTCGTTTATGGTAGTGTCTCTTTGCGAATTTATGTTGGAGTTCCCATCACTGATGTCGCGATAGATTACCTCGCATGTGATCGGCATCTGTTTCTTCCCGTTGTTTTTGTGCATGAGCGCGTGCTTCTGGAACAATTCAACACTATGGAAACAATTACGACAGAGAGAGCATATATATTCCGCCCGCAGCTCACTGTGAGTCCGCCAATGTTCTCTGAAGGTTTGCAAACACTGCCACATGGTTGTGCATACCTTGCAGATATATACTTTCGTCACGGCGGTAACAGCTACGCAAGTATAATGCAAGTGTACCTCCCGCTTCTGCGTATGTTCCAACGAATGCAGCTCAAAAGACATCCTGCTGTAAAACGTCTTATTACAGAATCCGCATATTAGCAAAATTGGTATTTTGCTGGGGGTGGTCGAGGTCGTGCTCTTGCCATCCAAAGATCCGATGCGAGACTCGACGTTGTGGCTTTCGCAAATCACCTTGTGTGATTTCAGATCTTGTTCATAGATAAAAGGCATTCTACAATGGTGGCACACATAATCGGCTATTTGCATATAAAACTGCTCTATCGGTATGTCTGTCGCCGGTAACTTGATAAGTTTTGAGCTGATGTATGAAGGCCTTGGAAACGAGAGACGGCTAGCCAGGAATAACGAGTTTTTCTCATGATTATGGAAATGGCTCTCGAAGAGCGGTCCGAAACTGTAGAAGATAACTTTGCATGTGCTACAAGAAAATGTCACTGTGCCTCTGCGATTAAGCCGAGAATGCATCGTTAGATGTTGCAACAAATCTTGGAGAGAGTTCAATATTTGTTGACAGCTAACACAGAGTAATTTGGACTTTCTACCTTGTAGTCGATTTTTGTTACAGAGCATACCATCCACAGAACTCGTACAATGCACTTCGAAGCATTCCAAACCTCGAAATATTGTCTGGCAAGTAGTACACAACAAAACTATTTCAATGTAAATGTTCGATCCCATCGCCTCAATTGTTTCATTTTTGGGTTTATGGCACTCACAAATAGTGAGGGATTCCTCCGATTGAAGTTCTGAAGATGGTCCAGCATCACATATGCTTTCTTTCTCCGCACACTGTGTTTTGCCAACTTCCTGTTCGACGTTATTCGTTGCAGGTGTCGACTGTTCTTTTACATGTTGTTCTATAGTATATTCTGCCACTGATAAGTTCGAAATTTTGTTTTTTTCTTTGGTTGCATCTTGTTGTGATACTTCTGAACTCACAAGATTCTCTGCATTCGATTCGTTTATATTTTCCGGTTGACTCTTCTCTGACTCATTGATATAATTTCTAGCTACTTCGACCTCTTTCACGGCTGCTTCTATCGAATTTTTCGCCATATCATTGGAGATTTGATCGTTAGTCTTGTTAGACTCTTGTGTAGAAATAATATAATTTTCGATCGCTGTTTGCATATTCTGGAAATCGTTATGCATATGCTTTGCCATATCCTCAAAAAGTTGTTGATTGGTATCAAAGGACTTTGAACAAATCTTACATGTTATTTTTTGTTTTACTCTAATGTTCGTTGAATTACTACATTCGATATTATTGGAGTCTGGAATTTTCGCTCCACTTGATGAATTTCGACCAGATTTTGACTTCATAGCTGACTTATTTTTCATTTTATTTTTTGACATTTTGGATTGTTCACGGTGTATTTTGATGGCTTTCAATGATGACAAGGAGGAAGAAGAGGATGAACTTTCCACATCGGAATTAACAACGGATTTATCTAATTGATGCGAGTCACTTTCTTCATTAACTGACAAATATTTCGATGTTGATGGTTTCGAGTTTTCCAATTTTTTCTCCTTGTTCATAATTTTTAAAAGCGAGGCTTTTATACATTTTGATGCATAAGAAAATTTAGAATTCACATTCATATGTGTTGCATTAAAATTGTTAGCCAAATGTTTCATCCACAAATTGTAGTTCTTGAATGACGAGCCACACGCAATGCACTTATGTGATTCCTCTTTTTTATGTTGTATTGTTTGAAATAATTGTTCAACGCTGCAGTTTTTCGAGGTCTTCGACTTTTCAGACTTATCATTAGTTGACAATTCAAGATTGGTTACTTCCTTATGCAATTTCGGTGACATTTCTGATATCTTCTTGTTCGAATTTAAGAAAGAGTCCAATATAATAACATTATCTGTCACTTTTGCGTTTTTACACGGGCTTTTAGAAATAGTGTCGTTCTTAGATTGAGTTAAGTCATTTTTAGAGATGATTTTATCAACATTCGCGTCACTTGGAAGATTTTTACTGCTGATAGATGACTTGGATTTAGATGTATCATTACACTCTGTCGGTTTTGTTGAGTCTTTTGTCTGTTCGTTCGGCGAAGTGAGTTTTGAAGGAAATCCGACCGGTGTTGTATGTTTCATGGAAGATGTAGATGTGGAAGCTAAAGTGACAACACTTTCGCATGCTGCATTCACCGATTTTTTCAGCGAACTTTGCGGAATGGAAAATGTTTCTGTTGTCGATTTCGATGTAGAAGCGATTTGTGATTTTTCCGGCCTTATCAACGAACGAAATGCGTTTCGCCATATTTCTAAACGCTTCCGTGGCGAAGTATTATTCTTTTTTTCGGATGCTTTTGACGATAAAGTTTTACAACGATTTTGAATGGGCTTTCGATGAATCTGGAATGGAGCATTTCCGCTATTTTCTGTGATTTGAACGTCTGCAATAAAAATTAAAATAAAATCATATTAAATAATAATTATTATTCGAAGTTTTAGATCAACGAGAATAAATCAATTAGAAGAATTAATTATATTTTTAGTTAAAGCGGGGATTTTAATCTTTAAGACTAATATGCAAATTGAGACAATATTTCAGCTTCAATTTGAGATTACATTTTAAATCCAATATATTGAAGGAGTAATCACTTAATGTAATCATAGGAAATGCAAATTAATAAATAATACAATTATAATATAAGCAATATTTTTATTTTTAGACCGTATATGTGAAAAACACAATCAATACTAGAAATTTAAATGCCTATTACGGTCGCCACAGCGCCTCGTGATCTAATGGCTTAGGACGCTCGTACAGAATACAAGAGATCCAGATTCAAGTCCCGGCCGAGGTAATATTTTTCGCAATAAATTTATTAACAGTTTTAACATATTATCATCTTTATAATATATGATGTTTGATGGTAGCATCAAATTATTAAATTGCTTATCAATTTAATTCGCAATTACTAGAGTAGTTTTAATTGCGTTTATTTAGTCCGGAAAAACAATTCGGCGCGCAGTTGGAAAAAGACTACAATATGGTATATATGCAAATATATATATAGTATATATTAGTAATTCAAGATTGAATTATTTAAAGCAACGAAGATTCAGCTTCGACCGTAATAGGCGTTTAAATTTCTAGTATTGATTGTGTTTCTCACATATATACGATCTAAAATAAAAATATTGTTAAGATTATTTTAATTAACCTTATTAAATTTTCCTTTACCTTTTATTGAATTTTCTTCGACGAAGCATGGTTTAAGGCTTTCATTCACACTTTGTTCCCTGGATAAACTAGAGCTTATACTATGATCTTCCATGCAAATGGTATTTGCGCCTATTATGCTTTGTAAGCGCATGTGTTTATACGTCGTTAATTCATGAGGTTTACTTTTGGAAATGGAATTTATCACAAAGTTTAGGTATTTCTTTGTTAAACGTTCGACCTCGGTCGCTGAATATCTACCATCTTTAAAAGAACACTGTAAAGCATCCAGTTTTATTAGCAGAACTCTAGGCTTCTTGAACAGCTTGTATTTCTTCCGTAGCTTATTCAACTTTGACTTTGCTGCATATCTTCGTTTATCAGTGTAATTATTGGTCGACGGAGAATCCTTAGGAATATTTTGTGTTTCCAAAAACCGATTTGCTGTTGGCAAAATTAATTTGTCTTGAGAGTTTGAAGCTACTAAATTTTGTGACAACTTTCGCCGCTTCAACTGTTCTTCTACTGATTCAGATGCAATATCTGAAGGCTTTGTTTTGCTTTTTCGCCACTTAATAACATCTTCATCTTCCATTTTTTCTAATTTTGTTAAAATAACCTTTGTTTGAGAGCCAAACTGTATACATGTTTTCTTTGTATCAATCTTTTCAAGAGATAAATGAAATTCACTCCGATTATTGTCCTCAATTGCTGTCGTATCATTTACAGTTTCATTTTCACTATCAGATTCTTCCATGAATACTATTCTTCGACGTTTTTTGCTTGGTACATGCTGCTTTTCTGTTTCGCTGTTAGACGAATATTCATCGTTATATGCACTTTTTCTTTTAAATTTCCATTCATTTAGCCTCTTTATTTTTTTAGCCATAAGCTTCAATCTTAAACGAATCAGTGTGTTCATTACCCTTGTGTCTTTATGAGATAAATAGCCAGTAAGATTGGATTGGTTACTATGCAAACTCGATTCTGTGCTACTTGATGATGAAGAAGCACAATAGTCCATTGCGCTTGCACTACAAGGTATGATGTTTTTTTGATAAAATTTATATGGTAAAGTACGTGCACATGCATAAGTTGCATTGACACATAAATCTTCTTTCTCCGTCTCACACGTTGATAAATTTAAATTTTCAGTCTTGTTTTGTGCAACGTTACTTACTCTTTGCTCATTCTGCTGAGCATTTTCATACAATTCTTCTTGATACGATTGGTTATGCAAGTGTGTATTTATTTGTTCATTTCCTCTGTCTTCTGACGATATAGCTTCTGTAACAGGTTTCGTATTTTGAAATGCTTGCTGAGAACTCGAAGACTCAGAAGGAACTTTTTTTTTCTTTTTTTTAGAAAACCTCCCATTTAACAAACCATGCCTCCATCTATTTCTTCTCTTAGATTTGGCTGCTTTTTTTGCTCTTCTTTTTTTTGCACTTTGTAAACGTGTAAGTTTTACTGCAATATCTTTAGTTAAGGTACTATTGAAATCTTTCTCTTGTACTGGATCCTGCGTTAAATCTCTTGTTCTCATCACTTTCGAACTCGTAGAAGTACTACAACTTGGTCTTACATCACACGGTTCTTCATCGGAGATATTCATCTGCAATTTATTTAATGTAGATTATGAAGCTCATTAAAATATACAGAATAACTTGCATGAAGTGTGTTATTAAATTTTATTTAAAATTATTGAATATAGCAATTTTTACCAAAAATAGATTTTATTTTTTATACACATAGACAAAATATTGTTTTCTAGAATACATTAAAAGAGGCAAAGAAAGATTTTCTATATACTCAAATGGAGTTTCAATTGAATAGTCTATTTTTTATATAACTTTATACACTATTCTCCAATGAATCTTATGTAATTTAATAGTATTTACTCGAAACCTTTTTTGTATTTATATAGAATTATTTTTACACAGAATTTAATATAAACTTACATTGATTAATCTATTCTAATTATTATACTTATTACAAATATTTATTTCAATTACATTTTATCAGTAATTTGGTATAAGTTGACAACCTGGATTAATTTGCAGCCTTTTAATGAAATATTTAACAATATATTTATTAATTAGGCCTGATTTCACAATATATGATTAAAGATAACCAAGAAATTCATAAATGAATTTCATTGATGAATCTGTTGGTAATTTTTAATCTTTAGGTAACTATATATTGTGAAAATGGGTCTTAGACTGGAAAGTACAACTAAACTATTTGCATAAAAACGAATAACACTATATTTTTAATAAGAATCTTACATTTTTATGTAAAAGGAATTATTCAATACTGTTCTCTCTTCTATAATAGTTGCTTCCCATTTACACACAAGTCAAACTGAGTCAGAAATGATCTAAGTATTTTATACTCAGATTAATGAGGTCACTACTTGCTTTTTATGGTGAAAAGTTATCATATAACAACAGAAGTAACATAACCTGATTTATAAAGAGTCAGTAAGAATGATTTTGTCTCAAGCTTGTACAGATTGTAGATAAAAACTCAGTTGAATCTCACTTCTCAGATGCAAAAGGAATGTCCATTCAACTGAGTTATGATGTCATAAGTGAGAATTATCTGAGAATCAGTGTAAATGGGAAGCAATTAATATAAACTTTTTATTACAACTTTATTTAACATATAAAAGATGTTGGCAAATTGTATATTAAACTGAAAGAGATGCATTCAAAACGCTGTGTTTAAAAAGTGAAAAAATCCAGACTATGTTGCAATATAAGGTCTACTTTCTATAGCTAAACTAATGTAATAGTTATGGAACACAAAGTAAAATATTTGGTATATGACAAAAGAGAAAGTTTTAATGCAGGAATAAAAAGCAGACTTATACTTCCAGTACTGAAAGTGTATATTGGCTCCTGTTCGTTATTTCCAAGGACCAAACATCATATTGTTATACATTTTAGTTTTATAATTTAATCACTGTCAATTGACGAAAATTAATTTGAAACTAACTCGCTAAGGAATCCATTTGCCGACGACGAATCATGCACTACTGTATTATCTCGTATATTGACATTGATTCACACCAGACTCGAATAGCTCTCTGAATTTTTATTCTCAAAAGGCAGTAGAATGTAGTAGAAAAGCACACTGCGCAGATCGAAAGTGAAATAATAAAGTTAAGAAAAACAACTGCTATCTTCACTCACTTGTTCAAACTGCTTGACGTATGTACGTCGTAATTAGTTGAGGTTAGTTCAGATAACTGCACCCAACCGTGGCGTGTTCTCCTGTTTCACGTTCCGTCTACGACATAAACATATACAACGCGATAAGCTCTAGGATTTCCGAAATTTCTTTATCATTTGCGACAAATTGTACTCCCGGTCTCTTAAGTCCATATCGGAATAGATGTCAAGCGTAGCACGACTTTTGGATGAGTTACCAACTATGTTTAGCGCGGGTAAAGAGCTAAGGTTGGGTTAGAATAACGACTCGACAGGAAGAGATAAGACGCATTATCAAAAAGTGTGGATACATTGGCCTCGAATTTCAATCGCGTCGATACAGTCGTACATCGTCGCTCAATTGCGATTTTAATTTGAATTATCTACCTCGTTCCTCGTTTTCGATGTGCCTTCCGCACATTAGTCACTTTATGCCAATAACTAATCGTGAAACGAATTCTTATAATGTATGTCGTTGAAAAGCCGTGATTTTTACAGTTGTACCACTTTCATCGGCAGAAATGAAAGATAAAAGATTAATAGATCCCTTTTTTTGTGCGGCCAGTACTGGTCAGTGCGAAAGTATACGAACTGAACTTACTAAACTGACTCATTAATCACGTGATCAACTTCGATACTTTTCGAGAATATTTGAAACACTTCTTACGATCTATTGTATATAATATATAAAAAAAAAATATATATATATATCTATATCCTAGTCAGAAATGATAACGGAATCGATATCGATTCGATTTTCAAAAGGCCTGTTCTTTTTGACTAAACTCTTGTACGAGTTCATCTTTCTTCCTTTTCTGTCCAGGAGGAAAGAAGAGGAGAAAAGATAAACTGGTGCAAAAGTTCAGCCAAAAAGAACAGGCCTAAAGATGCAGTGCATTGCAGTTAGTGCGGACGCTTCGCACAAGGTACATTTCGAAAGGCACTATTAGCACTAATTGTATTCTTTTACGCCTAATAGACGATAAAGGTCTTTTTATATTGGGTACTTTCCACTTGATGACACAAGTCGGCACAAGTCTACCCAAGTGTCGTTTTATCCTTGTTGACATTCAGAGAGTGACGAAGATAGAACACTCGTGTCGACTTGTATCATCAAATGGAAAGCACGCATTAATGATCCGCCTCCCGAAATTGTAAACGATGCCGATACGATCAGATCACATCCAAAGTACACACAAAAATAGATGATACAATACCCACGAAAATGGTAAAGTCCGCCTCGACACCGGGCGCCTGCCGGTCTGCATCTGCCGGTCTACGCTGTCAGCTGTCTACGTCACGCGTCGTCACGCGGCATGAACGTGCGTCAGAACCAAAGACATGTGGTCTGTTTTCTGTTCCTGCACTAGACTGTTCTAGAACTCTCTTTCTCGCTAAACAAATATCAAACGTATATCTATCTCACTTTAAGTTCCGAAAGTGTACACTAGTTCACAGAAAACAGACCTATAGAGAATATGGACTGCGCGATTCGTATCTAAGTAGTGTATCAAATGTGGTCGACGATAATGAGAGAGAGGGACCGTGGGAGACGGCCAATCTCTCTCTCATTCTCTCTCCCATTGTACCATTGAATGGAAAGAGATATAAAATGGCCGTATGTATGGTCCCTCTCTCTCTCTCTCATCCCTGTCGACCATTTTCACACACGGATCGCGCAGTTCATTCTCTGTCTTTGGTCAGGACGAACGGATGGAATTCGTCCAAAACCGCGGGACAGTTGTATGTTTTAAGTTTATCAAGGCATGGTCTAACAATAAGCCGGCAATACTTTTCAAAATATACAAGCACTCGATGCGAGACGCATCCGGAACGAACGATTGGTTCTTCAAAACTCACAATGAAGGTAGAATGATGTTAATAGTAGTTGCTTTCCATTTACACACAAGTGAAACTGAGTCTGAAGTGAACTGAGTATTTTATACTCAGATTAATGACGTCACTACTTGCTTACTTTGGTAAAAAGTTATCACATGTCAATACAGGTTCATAACCTCACTTTGAAGTGAGTTTACGAGATTCATTAACGGTTTCGATCTTGTGCAGATTATGGGTGAAAACTCAGTTGAATCTCACTTGTCAGAATGCAAAAGGAACGCGCTTTCAACTGAGTTATGATGTCACAAGTGAGAATTATCTGAGAATCGGTGTAAATGGAAAGCAGCTTATGTCTGACAACGTCTCCTATGCAAACCTTATACATATGTATATGTTTATTCAATAGGATTTAAGAAGTGCTCTACATTGCGTTTCTAAATATACAAGATGTTCGATAAGTTTTGATGAAAAGCGTTCGAGTACAGGTAGAGTGAACTAAACTGAACAAGGAAATCCATGTAAGTGTTCTCTTGAATATGTTTTCTATATAAAAATAAAGGATATACGTATTTTTTTTTATAAGAGTCCAATCGCTCTAGAGAGTACAGCTCTTTTAGAGAGTGCTCTTTGAAGAAAACCAATTTTTTTTTATTTTTGCAAATTTTATAGAATCTTATTTTATAGAAATTAGAAAATGAAAAATCTTTAAAATATTAAAATATTTTAAATAAATGAGTTATGGCAAAAAGTGTAAAAACTTTCTTGACACTTCTGAAAAGTGTTCCAGTTTGTACAAAGTCAGAAATTCTGAAAAATTCTGAAGAAAATTTTTATTAAGAATGTATCTTTTATATTTATTAATATTTATGTTAATATATATAATATATTAAATATCGCACCACTGACGTTACCTAAAAAAAAAATCAATTATTATTTTAAAATAATTAGCTAACTATTATGTAAATTTTGTATTAAACTGTTAATTATTTATACTATATACTGCATGTTATATAGGGTCTTTTTTTGTGGCTAAATTAGTGTACATTTTTGGAACTTAAAGTGAGATAAGTATATGTTTAATATTTGGCGAAAAAGAGAGATTTCTAGTCCAGTTTAATGCAGGAATAACCGACCCACAAATTATTGTGAAATGCAGTTATTGCACATGATCGCATGATCGAGATTTTTCTGCGATAACAGAATCCTTAGGGCTGCTGCACACATTTTCAGTAACTTTAAGACATACCGTAAGAATTAGCCAATCACAATTAAGAACCAAAAACTTGTAGCTCTGATTTGCCAACTCTTAGGGCCATTCCACACAAACTTGCATAATCATATGCATAAAGAAAATTATCCAATTGCATTTCGCTTATAAAGACGCACATAAAATGTAATTGGATGATTTTTTTATGCGTACGTTTATGCGGCAATGCAAATTTGTGTGGATTATTGTTGTGAAAAGTGTGTGCAAACCCTCTCATGTCCAATGTCAGAAATCGATACGAGATCTCGAATGGAAAGAAAGTTTACCAATCACAAATCGATTGATCGAATTGTTGAAGTGCGATTGGTCAATTCGTTCGAGATCTGGGATCGATTTCTAGCATCGTGAATACAAGGCTTAAGAATTTTGTTTTTTGTGTGCTTTTCAAAAATATTTTCAAAAATCAGTTTAGCATCTATGCTATTCGTTAACATAAAAAAATTATTCCAATTGTTTATGTATATTATTTTATACTACGTTAAATATAAATATAAATTTCTTCGTAATTAGCCCGAAACATATATGAAAAATCAATCAAAAACTGTCTGAGCGATGTTTAAACTGTTATACAACGCATAGATGTTTTCTGATTGACACTTACCGGCGATTATACTGCCTCCAATATTTAACAATTTCCGATTGGTGAAAAATTTACTGAGCAACAGAATACGAATATTTCTTTTTTACTATATCATTAAAGAAATAGTATTGAATATTAATTAATTGATAACCTTTAGATATGGCTTGATGAAGCTGACGTTGTATGTATTTTATTTATATCAAGGCCAAAGTGTTGACTGAATAAATGTATGCACTTACTGTAGTTAATGTACACATTTACTATAATAAATCTTACATAAATGTATATACATTGAGTAATAAATGTATACTTAAGTTTACACTTTGACTGTGACATAAATACACTCAAGGAAAGGTTGAAGGATAAGACTTTCTCTCAAAAAAATATTGATGAAATTTGAGTCATTATGTGTATTTTTTACCTTTGTTCTAATGATATAAATGAAAAGTAATGATAATAAAATAAAAGAAATTAAATTTAAAGAATCTCAGTTGTTTAAAACTAGTCAAGATCAATTTAAAAGATTTCGATTCGAGTTGTGTAGTCATGTGTCATTCGATGACATGGTATTGAATATGTTGAATTAAAAAAAATGTTTTGTATTTAATAGGTCAAATTAAAAAAAATTTTTAGTCTTGAATACGGCGAATTATTAGAAAAAAATTTTTTTTAGAACTTTTAATGCAAAATAAGTAAAAAATTAATCCATGAAACACATTCATATATGTAATAATTAATATTACATAGAGAAAGTAATTTTTAATGAATATATTAATATAAAAAAAATCGTTCATCTTCTTTATAAACTTTTATGAAAATGACAGAGTAATTATTTAACAAAATAATTAACGTAAATGTTGATATTCTAATAAAAAGAGATGTACAGAGGATAAAATAAATTAATTGATCATTCTGCGAGAAAGGTGACTTCGAATCTTTTAAATAAAGCTACTCGCAACAGCGCGTAAAAAAAAGGACCCTTATATATTTATCTATATTTACATTTGCTTATAATGTACATTTTATAATGCTACGTACATCAGTCAACGGTCTTTTGATTTAAACGATTTACTTTTTATTCATCTATCGCCTTCTAGAAACGTTCATTGTTATACAGTATCTCTCGTGTCTTTGTATTTTGATAGAACTAAATAACGGGGCAGCATAAATGTTCTCAGACAAAGAGACAGGTCACTCCGGTCGATCGGTGTAAAATCCAAGCGAGTGTTCTATTATTCCAACAATCGCTAGTCATGAATGCTATCGTGCTCAACAACACATATGGACGATATTCACGTAAACGATGATCGGTGATAACGGCGATGATCGGCAGAATGCCGTCATTCACATCGCCGTGACGTCGGTAGCGGCAGTAAACGCTAAGTAATAATATCACAGTGTGGGTTTCTCATCCGCGGGCTCCTCTTTTATGGGATGGCTGCATTCCATTAGCGCAGGATTCGCCACGGCGATTATGTTGTCTCCGCGCGAGGCTATCACCTACACATAATTTATGTGTGAGCCATTAACAGCCGTACAATAAAATTCCGTGGCGACGTCTATCGCCGTTTTTTTTTCTGCTATTCTAAAGAAGCATGCATTATTCAGGAACTGCAAAAAAGGAAAGGACAGCGTAACAGATTAAAAAAAAAACTTGTGCGTCGTATTTAGCAGTTTTTGCAAACGATTCTTCTGACGTTCAAGTAAGGATGACGAAAGATGAAAGATGAAGATACAACGAAGACCTTGGATCTGTTCGTCGCTCACCTTTAGATTGAAGTCGCTTTCTTTGTCGGTGTTCTCAGCCTCCGCCTCGTTAGTGTCCTGAAAAATATGCATATTATATCGCTGTTCAATTCTGTGCTTTCAGTTCTGTGCCAGAATTTAAACGCACAGGTATATATAGATCTTAATATTACACACGTACGTGCATAGACGAAGATTCCTCGTTAGAAAAGGAAAATTGGCTATCCGAGTCACTAATTTCTTCCACGCTAGCGCTGAATATACCGTTATTATTCTTCTTCCTCCAGACTGGACTGAAACATTGCGAATATCTGAACATCAATGTGCTATTATTTACGTAATTATAAATAGAACAATGCAAATATATTTAAATTGAGATTATAAGAAAAGAAAGATACAACTCTCCAAATTCGAGAATATTGTAAGTTACATTCTAAACAGTAATTTTTAGTACATAAAAAAATAAATTTAAAATTCTAAAACAAGTAAAAAACGTGATATAGATGAATCAATTAGGATATATATTTTTCAAATTAAAATAAATTAAAGAAAATATTTAAATGAATATTTTCTCGATCATTTTAATTTATTATTTATACATATATTAATTTATTGTATAATAATATAGAACTTAATATATTTTAATTTGTTAACTAAAAAGAATAATGTCTACATATATTACTTGTTTATATTTCTTTTCTTGTTAATTTCCATTAAAATCTTTAATACTTTGGGATAAAAATATTGCACATCAAAACTAAGGATAATCACCTCGACGACCTGTGTCTTCTCGTGATAGAATTGTTAATATCCGTTCCAGAACAGCGTAGATCTAACTCCTCCTGGAACAGTGAACTGCTACAGACAGTAGAAGTAGCAAATTGGATGCATGAAAGAAAAGAGGAAAATAACAGAGGGGAGGTGTGGAAATGGGACATGTGTGAGAGAGGCACGATCAAATGCGAACAAATAAATACGACTTGGGATACCAGGCGCAGAGCATAGAGTCCAAGCAAGTCGTATCGAATGACTCAATCTTCGAAACGACTGATTTTTGCAATCAAATTTAACATATCATACAAAAAGAATTTCCCCGTTATTTTTCCATGAGGAATTCCATGTGTTCTAATTTCAAATATCTATTCAACATGCAAATTGAAGATTTAGTGAAAATTCATGCAATATAAGCAAAAGAAACCATGGCCAAAGTCAAAATTCAAAATAATTGCATTTATAGAATTATTAAGTAACTCTCAGAAATGAAAGAAGAAATAGCTGTAAACTCGCTAAAGTAATATGTAAACTCATTGTTAACTTCGTGATCACTGGGGATCCAGAGGATTCCAAAAAGGTGTGAGGCTTTATATTTCTAAGGTCTCTTTTTAAAACTTAAATTCATTTATCCGAAGTTCAAAATATACTTTTTGCGCCTAGAAGCCGGACACTGTTCCTTGAACGTCAGTATTTGCAATTTTTTTTAAATATGTTAAAATTGAAAACTTTAAAAAGCCTTTGCATTTCTCTCTCCATATTCTACAATGTTTAAAGTATGTTCAGTAATTTTTGTGATTTTAAAGAATAAAAATTGCAAATACGGCAATCGATTGAAATGTTGGGCTCATTTTGCCCCCTGTGTGACCAATATAAAATTCTTAGGAGATGTAATCACGAAGGGTTAAGCAAAGATTTTAAGATAATAATTTGCATGCTCATGCTTCTAAATAGAAGCGAATTTTCACAAATTAAATTTAGAAAACATAAATAGATAACAATAATTAAATAGAACATTTTTTGTGATTCAATTAAAAATAAAGATTAAAATTAAAAAATTTAATTTAAATCTCTTTTAATTTTACCAAGATATCAAAAGTTAAAACTTGAAGTGATTAGAAGATCGGAAATTATTTTAAGTTTTAAAACTGATATAATACTGATATAAGACATCAACACGAAGTTAAAATAACGTCAGCTTGTTTGCTGAGGCGTTAGTTGTGAAACGAATTTGTACATTAATTGCTATTAACTTTGACAAGATTAAGCGATAAACTTTGTTCTCATAATAATTTTTAATTATTATTTACATATAACGCGCGAACAAGTAATTTATATATTGAATATAATCGTCATTTAATGACACAAACCAAATTTATCGATTTGTTTATACACACATTGACTTTGGCTTTAGAGATAACATAAATATAGCTAAGTTTCTATAATATAAGATTACACAACAAAGCGTCTCAGTACACGCCATAGTTGCAAATTACGAAGGAAAGATTCAAACAGATTTCTACTGCAATCAACGAACAAGTCACCCGATCTTGAGTCAATCAAGTGGAAGAAGCGCAAGCCATGCACGTGCTTTTGCAACTATACTTGACCTTTTTCGCATCCATTCTGTTTCGCGCGTCTAAGTTAGTGCGGGTGGTTAATGCGTGGCGATCTCTACGCGACGAGCGTACGGTTAATGATTAGCGGCCATGCGAGTGCGGCAGGTCACAGTGCACAGGGAACGTGGATTTCTGTGGATGGGGTGATCTAACCTGCGTCGCGTCCTCACCCTCACCCTCACCCTCCAACTCGAGTTTTGGGCGTTTCGAGCGTTCGCCATCGGTCTCCTCCCCGTTCTCACGCGGCCTCGACATTGATAAGCTGTAATAACATCGAATGACTAAATAAATACATTTATATAGATAGAATCATATAATCAGTCAAACTGAAAATAGATTTCCCAAATCTGTCGAAAACTTTTAGCGGGATACCAATAAGAATGTAACAGAATAGCTAATAGTGTATGATGGTGAATTGATTACAGAATTGAGTAGAATCTGCCACTTCGTAGCTATTGAAATAATATACATACCACTTAAACGGTTAGATAAAAATAATTAAAACTTGATAAAGTCTGTTTCTGCTGACAATCTTCCAAATTAATAGCAGACTTTGCTAGCAGAATATTAGCTTGATACGAACACAATTGATATAAATTCACCACGATACTTATTCTACTCGCATAACATTGTGATTATTGAGTTATTCAAACCCATTCAAAAAGATATGATTGATTATGCTAATTCAATTAACATTAATAATATTTTAATCTACCAATAATCTCTAAGATAAATTTTGGATCACCTGAAATTAGGATCAGAATAGTTCTGAATTTTAAGTTCTCGAATTCGCAGATTCCATAAAAGTGGGTGTAAGCCTACGTTTACTTACTATTGGCTTTTGGAGTAATGGTAACCGGAATCGCGAACGACACGACGCGCTAAAGGGAACAATTCATCTCTCCTAGTGAGGAGGGCAGGCACGAATCTGCAGATTTGCGCCGCGGCCTCGTTCACCGACACTTCATGCAATGTCAAAGGCTTCTCCGGCTTTCTCTTGCAATCGAATCTGCCGTAAATCGCCGCGTACTTTCGGATTTCGTCCATTTTGCGCGGATCACTATCGGACATTGTCATTACCATCTGTAAAATGAAAATGCATTTTTTTTTTTTTTAATATTTCATTGTGCTCGCGCTAGAATTTGTGAATTAAATTAAAAGCTGGGTCATCGCCAAACGTAACAATCTCGTTAAGCGATCGTGTTTGAAACAGATGTTAAATTTTCCACGGATGTAGCATCTAGCGATTAAAAACGAGCGCGCCTGCCGGTCGAAATTAACAAATCACCTCCAGCTTCTTGCAGAGTTTTTTCTTCACGTTGTGAGGTTTGGGATCGAGGGGCCTTATGGTAGCGACGAGTCTCTCCGCGGCCTCGGCGAGCCGCTGCACCTGTGACTGCAGGAGGGGCGGCGGTGGCTGCGTCGGGCTCGCAGGGGCACCACCGCCGCCACCGCCACTTGGACTTGGCGTGGTTCCGCTGCCGCACGAAGACTCGCACGTTCCTACCTACATACGCAACAAAAGCAATGAAGCGCGTAAAAATGGCACGAAAGCGAACGCTCGTCAGAAAGCCCAGATGCTCTTATACAATTATTTACGTAATATATAATTCAATAAAAATGTCTAAGGTTCTACAGGCCTGGTTCTACAAATGTAAAAGTAATCTCGGTTTAACTCATTATTTATCTTTTTCTAGAATTTTTCTTAGAATTAAAAAAAAATAAATAGTAAGTCAAACCGAGATTAGAGTAAACTTTTACATTTATGGAACCGAGTCTAAAAAATGTTCAAACACTCATAATTTAGTTTCTTAAACATTTAGATATAATATTATTCATAAATTAAGGAAGGATATACACCCAGACAGATCAAGAAAGTTCCTTCTACAAATTTTTTCTTAACGAAAACTATTAACTCAAACAAGATCTTGACCAATTCACGAAAATATATTGGTGAGTGTTACAGTATCTACTGTAATAGTTGCTCACAAAGTGTATGCATAAAAGAGAAAACTATTACGATCCGTCTGTTTTATGTCGGTGTAAAACATAGTTTTACGCGAACATAAGTTGGAGAAGCAAAAATCGGAAACTTCAGCACAGTCGCTCGATAGTTTCTCGCACAATAATCAAGGAGACGATTTCCCTCCGATTTCATCGGCCTCGATCGAACGGTGAATCTTACCTGTAACACATTGGGGCTGTGAGTAGTCGTGTAAGGTAAGGACGTGTTCGGGCTCGGACTCTGGCGGAAGGTCGTGGAGGACGCCGATGCCGACACACTGGTGACCGGCACGACCGGGCTGGCGCTTCGGCAGGGCAAGGGTGTCAGCGGCATGTGGGGCGTTGTCGACACGTAGGACGTCGGTGTCAGGGAGGTCTGGGAGGTCGCGGCGAAGCCGGTTGGCAGGCTCTGCATTTGCGGCCGCGGGCTTGCGGCGGCAGCGACGACGGCAGCGGCGGCGGCAGCGGCGTTCGTCGGTACAACCGGCGTTTGAAACAATGCTACGAGATGCACAATTTCGATGCGTCACACGCAAGATTTCATTGTGTGTTTCAATGCAAAACACGTGAATGTTATGTAAAATTTACATGAGTGAAAAACCGCCATATTCGGTTAGTCAAGGTGGTTCTTCGTGCCTAATAATATTTCTTGAATTTATACAATTTCCAGTTAAATGCACGCCAATTATTTATCAGTCTTGAAATACAGTCCTAAACCGAAGCTGGAGTAATATCACAAATTAAATTGACAGCAATTTAATATTATTGCCGCAATTTAATTCAAGACTAATAAATAATTGGCATACAGTTAGCGCTTGAATTGGAAACCGTGTAATTTCACAAGAAATGTTATTAGGCACGAAGAACCTTTTTGATCAACATTTTTACTTATGTATGTTTAATCTCATCGGTCGATTTTCCGTTTATATTGTTTATGTAAAATTTCGGGGAACTACATAACCGAGCGATGAGGCTTAGGATCATACAGACAGACAGACAGAGAGAGAGAAAGAGAGAGAGAGAAAGTGTATTTAAAGCATGATACTTTACAGGGATTAGTGAGCCACTCCTGCAAAGCTTTCTGAAGCCTCCTGACGTGGAGTGGCTTGCTTGCCATGCCCACCAGTGCCATGATCTCCAGGAACTCCTCTTCGCCCGCGTCGCACAGCTGTTGCACGTCATCGCCTCCTGTAATGCGACGTCATGCGATTTATTAGCAAGTCACTCTTGCGAGAACTACGAGGTGTCATTCGCTAAGCGAATTCCCTTTAAACTGAATAAGTTCTAATTTCGAGTCGTTTTTCTCTTTATGGACAAATCAGAGTTCATTTACAATTTTTTAATTTTAAGCGATTTAAAATAAACTTGAAAACTAAATTTCAGTAAAACAAAAATTGATTATATATATAATCGTATTCTACAGTTCAAGTAAATTTCCACGAGTTGCAATAAAGAACGATTTTCCATTATTCTTAAAAAAAAAATCGGTTCGAAATTAGCCAAAACATCCACAAAGTTCATGAGAAAAAAATATGTCAAAAAATATTCTCGGGAATTTTTAAAATAGCAAAAAATGCATTGAGCTATCTTAATTTCTGAACAATCAATATCTACTATTAGATTGGTACAGCAGAAAAAATATGCAACCTGATAAAATAAATACTACAGCCAGAGAGTTAATCAATAAGAGAATAAATGCTTTTAATTGTCTGAAAATCAATTATTTTTTGTAATATATAATATTTTATAATAATAATTTAATATCTTTTTTCTCTACGATCTCCACAAAATATTATAGGGATCTAGGTTTCGAACTGTGCATTTATAGGGATTAGAATCTGCGAATACTGCGTATAAAGATATCTTTATAGATTGGAATATTTTCTCGGGATCTAAAAGTACATATTGTACCTGTATCAGACAATCAGATTAGAAACTGAGATTGAGATTGGATTGAAATTTAACCAATCAAAAGAAAGAAAACAAATATCAAGTTGAATAAATCAATTTGTTTTGATTGTCAAATTCCAATCCAATCTCAATCTCAATCTCTAGTCTGAAACTAATATTAGGTACATATTATCATACAACAATTTTTTCAAGTTTGTTGATTGACTATAAAGATTTGAGAACCTTTCCTATAGGCAATTAGCATACTTTAAAATCTGTTCATACGACAAATATAATATTAGCCTGATACGAGTATTAAGATATTTCTTGGATCGAAATAATTCCCTGGAATCTAAATACATTAGAATGTCTTTCAATCAACGTACATAGATACATTTTCGCTTATATACTTACCCATCTCGAGAAGTGTGTCATAATATCCCAGCAGGGAGGCACGCTGCATCACTCTGTACAGTTGCAGCTCGGCCTCGTTCTGCGGCACGGACGTCTGTACCACTGCAAATCGCACATCGCATTCGTTAAAGTCAAGTTAAAGTGATTCATTAAAGGAGGTACGGCCGCAATTAGCGATAAAGGATCGCCTCCAACCGATCGGCGATTTTTGGCTTTTTATTACAATAGTAATAATCAGCCACGGCAAGCTGTCGTCTACTCCTTTCTTACCCACTCCGTCCACGATCTCGACAATCAATTACATCGTAATTAGACAGATGCACCGTTAATATTCCATGGACGATTGAATTGAGCCTAAAGCCATAATCATACCACAGGTTTCCGGTTACGGTTACCGCGGTTGACAATTTTATCTTAGCCAGTCACATTGCAGATGGTCCATATTCGCTGTATTGTAATTGGCTAAGATAGAACCAACCACCGACAACCTATAGTGTGATTACAGCTTAAGGTTCAAGCAAATATATCACTCGTTACTCATACGTGCGTCAAACACGTGAGAATTTAATAACATTGCAATGTGATTCTGATTCGGTTTCTTTATGATAACGCATATCTCGAAATCTAACACAAAGTAATACAAAATAAAACTAGGGCGTAAAATAATACACCAACGGAGAAGGGAGCCAAGAACCGTTACAATATCTCCGATATTTAACAAACAGATGAAAATGTTAGAGATTTTTCTATTATTCAATTTTTCCAAGATAAATTCGTTCGGAAATATGTCTGTAAATATTATTTACAATTCTTAAGACGCTTAAATTAACATCAAATTATAATATCTTTTTAAGATGCTTAGTAGTCAATAAAAAAATTATTGAATTGCTTGTATTGATATTACTATTCTAATTCTGTTCATGATTGCGTTTCAGAATCGAAAAAGATTTCGATTTGCAGAATGGGATATGTATATAAATTCATTCTTTGTGAAATGATTAGGCACTAACAATAAGATTCGCTTTAATCGAATATACATGTTTTTTTTGCGCTTTTATAAGATTATCATTATTGACACCATATGTTTAGGCAAATTAGGAAAAGGATTAATTCAATCTGTTAGTAATAGCAACCACTACCCTCGACTCGCGATTACCCGCGATCTTCGTTGTCTTCGCCGCCGTTCCGGCACGATCGCGCGAGTTTGTCTCTTCGGATGACGAGCGAATGGACGCCAGAGTGTCCGACTAGTTTCTTGCAAATTTCGAGGAACTGCGAGAAAAAGCGGCGTGCACACACGTACCGCGTATAAATTAATACCGGTGCCGCCGTTGGAGAGAAGGGAGGGTGAGAGGGAGAGAGAGAGAGAGAGAAGAGCGCAGGGTAAAACCGAAGAAAGAGGTCGTGGAGGTAAGAGAAAGACTGGACAGGGAGAGAAAGAGACACGAAGAGAGGGAGAGAGAGGAACTGGAAAAAAAACTGGCCGGCGGGTCTTATTACGAGCCCGGGTCTCGGTCTCACGCTCGTACATCGCGGCCTCTCGGGGCCCGCGAATAAGTCCCCGCTGCCAACGACGGCCAACGACGGCCACGACGGGGACAGCGACGGCGACGGCGGGGTGGCGACTCGTTCCGCGAGATTTTTCTAGCGCGAACTACGACCTACGAAAAAAGGATCTACGTGGAAGAGCCGTGCCTTGGGTCAGCAGGATCCTCGGCGGAGCGATAGAAGGGCAAATAAAAAGGGAAAGCCATGATGTAAGAATACAAAGCGTTTCATTGCTTATAATGGCGGTCGAATATAATTTCGGAGCAAATTTTTTATTGGTAGTACAGTTCTAATAATGGCTCTATATTGACTTATTATATTTTGGGCTAATTTTCTGATTGGTCATCAATTGCGCATCTCTGGAGTGAAACACCTTGTACATCATAGGGGCAGCGTTCACCAAAGCATGAGAAGAGAACACTTATGCAAGATAGTAAATCTCTAAGAAATCAAATTGATTTTAACTCCATAAAATAAAAAATAGAGCAAATTAATGAAGTTCCATATAAGTAAGCAAAGAATTTTATATTTGGTCAAAATGGGTGTCTAATCATATTTTTTGTGTGAATTTTTGCAATTTCCAATTCAAGCAAACTGTCAATGGTCAAAGTTCACACAAAAATATTATTACTTATTAGGACTCGTTTTTGTTAGATACGGCGTTCTTTATTTATTTGTTGAATTTTTCGATCGATTTTCATTTACTATTGTTTAACGAAGTTGTATACTAATTGTGCGCTTACTAAAATAAAAAAGAAACTAGTGGTTCAGTTTTGTTTTTTGAGATTGAAATTTGTATCGATTGAATCGTTATTCATTTATTATCGTATTAAAATCTTTACTGTTATATTACAATCTATATTTCTTACCAAATAATTTATTTTGAATATTTCGATTATTAATTGTGCTCTTTTTGAGCTGCATATTCTTCCATTTTTCAATTAAAATTCTATTAAAATCTATATTTGAAATTAAATGAAAAGGGATATCTTGTGATTTATTCACTTATTTGAATCATAATCTGCCAAAAAAGTGTTTTATTCTTAATCGCTGAATACTCGAAAACTGTTAGACCGACATTTTTGCGAGAAGAAAATAGATCAAAGGGACTCGGAGTAAATCTTGTAAAAAGTATTCGTCAGTTTTGGGTCAAAATAATATTTTTCGTTATACTGTTACATTTTTCATCTGTTTTTATATTTCTGAATAATTCTCATTGTAGCAAAAATATGTATGTCATGCATGGCAAGGCCAAACATCAGTTCACGAATCTTGCATTTTCGCGAGTACCCGGCCAGCAAAATTCCCGTATAGGCCGCCAGTACGCGAACTCCACCCCCTAGTTTTTGCATCAATTCCCGCTTTTACGCTTCGCTCTCATTATTATTGCCGCCCGCCATTTATTTATATCACCGTGGCTGACATCTTATTCACGTTTTCACGACTTTATTAATACCGCGTGTATGTGATATACACGTTGTTGATCATCTAGTCGAGCCTGTCATCCGCGCGATAACACTTCGATCGAGCTTTTGTTAAAAAATAAAACCACGCGCAATCGTCCGCTCATCATTAACTTCACGCCGCATTAACTGAATTTATTAATAATTTTTCATCCTGTATTTTTATTGCATATATTTACTCGACCTAATTTGAAAATTGGACGAGGGACAATCTTCGAAATACTTACATTATACCTGTATCAGACTAGAGGTTGAAATTGAGATTGGATTTGACCAATCAAAAGAAAAAAAAACCAATATTAAGTTTACTGAACTGTGCTTTAATTAGTTAAATTCAACCTCAATCTCAATTTTTAATCTAGTACAAGCATTTGTGCTATTTCAGTCGATCCGTCTCTCGAGAAATTAAAATATTACAATGTAAATAAATTTTAATTATTTACAAAAATATATTATGAATTATTCATCCATTAATCAAATCTGTTTAAATTTACTGAAACTCCATCCCCAATTTAAGCAATAGATATTTTCTCGCTTGGAAAGAACTCCGCGTGACCACGGGTTTTTGGCCCTGAAAATTAAAATTGACTTAAAATGTAGTGAAAAACTATAACATACTACAGTTTCGGTCAATTTCACGGAGCGCCAAAAACCTATGGTTTTGTACGGGATGCTTTATGTTCGCAAAATTGATCGCTGGATTTTTCAGAATTATTCGGACCTCATTTTGCCACATTTGTCCTTGATCTTTCAAGCTGGAAATCGTCATTAATTGTCGTTCGAGTCGCACAGCTCACCCAGTATACCTGTGACCGACAGAACGGTGGCGCGGTTCTAGGCCGGGCTCTCGCGGCGCATTTACATAACGACTTTTTTGGCATGGGGTGGCTCGTTTTTGTCAGCCGGGAACGCGAACGCGGCCCGGAGGCGGAGAGGCGCGTCGCGACGGCGAGAAAAACCTGATCCCACCGCGGCAGTACCCCCGAAGGCTCGCACGGCACCCGGCTTCCCGTCGTCGTCGTCATCGTCGTCATCGTCGTCGTCGTCGTCGTCAATCCGCGCGTTCTTTATGGACAACGGTGTGCGACCGGTCCAGTACTTTTTGAAAGAAAAAAAAAGGGGTGAGTGGGTACGACGAGTTTGGAGATAGGTGTCATTCGGATAAATTTTTTGCCCATCATTCATTTATCATTCAATAAAATTTCGTTCGTATTATTATCGCATATTTAATAAAATTTTATTTTATTGCAACGCACTGTATGACAAAGGATACAATATAACAGATAAATACATAAATGTTATGGGGTGTGATATTATAATCCTATAATCCTGCGCAGTAGCTTGCAAATGATTTAGGTGTTAGCAGAACTGCTGTTATAAGGCCTATCAATATAGAGAAGAAAACACCAAAAGTTAATATAATGAACCGGAGAAAATCTACTCGTCCTATCATTTTCATTTTGACTTTCGTCCAACTGGCGTTCTCCAACTGCTGTGGAGAACCGGACGTCTATGTTGATTGGCTTTAATCTCGGTTTGATTTACTTTTAACCCTTTTAATCTACATTGGTGGGAACGAACAATAGTCATATAAATTAAACGTTATTTTAGAAATTTCGTTTCTTGAAAATATAATTTATTCTTAATGAGATATCTAATATATTTCGAAAAAATAGTTTGTCTTTTATGTACTTGACAAATAATATAATAATGTTAACTCTGTCCATCTCTTTTTGTAATTATATTTTTATTCCCTCGGTGCAATCTGAATCTTTTTTGTTCAGCCCAAGTTTTCTTTATCGTTCTAGGCTCTAAAAAAGAATTCAAAATTACTTTTGAATATCTGTTACAGTACCAAATGATTTTTTAAATGTTAAAGTTTTTTTACTTAATAAAAATTTATTTAATAAAAATTGAAATTTGAACAAAAATAAGGATGAATTTAAAAGTGAAATTGCGTTTTTGCGAAAACATCTAGATTGCAGATAAAGGGTTAATACATTAAGATGAATCATAATTCATTATTTTTTTAATACAATGTCAAAATGGGGTCAGAATTTCGATCATTTTAGTCACGATAACATACGTTAAATAAATACGCGAGACGTCTTCGTCACGACAATGAAAAAAGAGAAACACGAATCGGACGCGAATTCCGAAACCAGAGAATTCCCGCAAGGCCCAAACACCGGAATCGCCGGTTATGCCGACAGCTCCGGGATTACCATTGTTTTCTATCCTTGGATATGTTTTACGATCATTGTGCCGAGAATTAACCCGGGACTTGATGCCACCGGGAATGGAGAAAAACGGCAAGGCGCGCGGCGCGATTCGCGAAGGAGAACCAGATTAGACGCGGCCGCCGAAAAAGAAACGGCGGCGCGCTAAATCAGAAGCGAATCTTCGAACTCCGATGCATGTAATGCCCATATCACACTGCATTCGGACTGTAAATGCTTTGAAGTATTCTTTGAGTGATCAATTTGTAAAATTCTTTCTTCTGATTAGTGAACGAAGCATTTACAGTGATAGTAGTCTAGGTCTACAAAGAGGCCATAAGCAGTAAAGTTTTAAGAAATTAACCAATCAGTTGACCATCATATTCAACCAGTAGTTGAATATGAGAAAAATAACCGACTGTGATTGGTCAATTTCTTATGACTTTACGGTTTAGGACCTCTTAAAGCAAGGTTGAGAAGTTAGACTTAAGTAGATCGCATGTTATGAAGTTATGCTCGTTTTACACTAACGATTGGAGATTGCGTTCGCATTTGCGTCTCTTGACCAATCAAAAAGAAGTTATTGAACAGCAAGTTTCTTTCTGATGGATCAAGAAACGCAAACGCGAAAGTAATCCAATCATATAGTACGGGCATAGCAGTCATAGGCAGAAATGGGCATGTATTTGAAATACTTTTATTTGAATAACAGTATTGGTAAGACAATTATATTTTGTATTTTGTGTTTGTTCAGAGCACATGAAAATATTTTGTATTTTGTATTTCATGGGAGCATATAAAAGTATTTTGTATTTTATATTTTCGTATTAATAACAAAAGATTATGAAAGTATTTTGTATTTTGTATTTCAAATACTATATAACATTGATAATCAATCTTATTATTTGAATTACAAGATACAAAAAGCTTTCAATCTTTCGATTTTAAATACAAAATACGTAATACTTTTATGTGATGCGCTAAAATAAAAAATATAAAATATACTTGTATTGCAAATAGTGTGTTTTAAATAAAAGTATTTCAAATACATGCCCAGTTCTGGTCATAGGGTGCGATCCACTTAACATTGCAAATGTTTCGTTGATCAATCAGAAGAAAAAATTTCACGAACTGACCAATCAAAGAATGCTTCAAAACATTTGCAGCGGTAAATCATAGTGGTAGATCGCACCCTATGACGGCTATCACACTAGCGATTGGAGATTGCGTTCACGTTTACATCTCTTGATCAATCAGAAAGGAACTACTATACTTGCCAGCTTCTTTTCCATGTTAGAACCTTACGTGAAGTAAATCGCATCCATAGTCCGCGTAATGCGTCATAGAGTGCGATCTACTACTATGATTTACTGCTGCAAATATTTCGAAGCATTCTTTGATTGGTCAGTTCGTAAAATTCTTTCTTCTGGTTGATCAACAAAGCATTTGCAATGTTAAGTGAATCGCACCCTGTGACTGCTTTGCCGGTATTATACTAGAGATTGGATGACACTTTGTTAACAAATACACATAAAAAAGTCATTTTAATTGTGCCTTCCCTATATAATTGTAATATTGAGAAACGAGTGAGAAGATGAGGAATCACATTGCGGATGTCGCTTATCTTAGGAAGAAGGAAACGAAGTTTCGAACCGCGTTAAATGCAAAAGAAAAGTCCTCCCCTCTCGTCCTCGATCTCGCGGAACAAGAGAAATTTCGCAAGAAACAAAGACGGAGTTTCTTTTGCGGAGTTATGCCGACGCGAGTATTCTTGTATCTTTCTAAACTTCTAGATAGTTTGATAGATGATAGATTAATCACACAAGTGTAGATGGCGAGAAAAAGACTATGAAAGGAAAGATCGATATTAATTACACACTTTAATGAATAAAATTAAAATGAAATCAGCTAGAATGCGCGAATAAGCCAATAAATTAAAAATGTTAATTTTGCAAACGTCAGTGATCGATACGATCGTCCTAAATATAATAGAATTACCGGAGAAGATCTGTTCAGCTAACCGATGAAATGAAAGAAAAGCACTTCCCGCGGGAGAAAATGTCGTCAGACAGATTATCCTCTTTTCGCGCGAATTCGACTCGCAATTGCGCGCGAGGGAGAAGATTCCTAATAAGGAAATCGTCGTGACGATATCCTGTGGCGAGAGAGGACCGAATTGTCGCTACGGGAGTCAAATGACAACGGATGATTGCCATGGAGAATCGAGACGGAGACTAAGTTCCGAACAAAAGATCCAAATGAAACCAAACTGTGCGATCGGAATGTTCGAGATGGAAATGGAAAGAAATAGAAAACTTTGGATACATTGACTGTTATTAAAAAAGGCTCTGACTTGATCTATGGATCAATATAACATTCTGGCACTGTGACCTTCATTGGAGAGGTCGGAAAGCCATCAAGGAAGAAGAAGACTGTCACTGTATAATTAGGAAATTTTGTTGCCACTTTTATATCAACATACATTTTAATTAATTATATATAATTTATTATTTAATTATATACTTAATTATCATATACTTATTCTTAAAACTCATAATAAAATTGTTATTTTTCCCTCGAAAAATAGAACTGAACAATTAGCATCCATCTATGCACTGTCAACTATTTTCTAAATTCTTTGAAGTGGAATCTCACTTTAAAGAGTCCTCTAATCCTTACTATGAAAATTGAGTTAATATCTTGATAAAGTGTGGCTCAATATTCAATCTTTAAGAGTGACATTTTACGTTTCAGAGTGATATTCACCTAAAAGTTTTAGGCCCAGTTTCACAACTCACGGTTAACTCTTAACCGAGGTTCAACTTATTTCTCATCTTTTCCCAATTCTAGAATTGAAAAGAGATAATGAATAAGTTAAACCTCGGTTAAGAATTAACCGTCAGTTGTGAAACTGGGCCTTAGAAAGTATGAATTAACTCGTATTTTACAGTCAACGTTCCAGGGTTAATCAATTCGAAAAGTTGAGCAATTCTAGAATTCGAGCAAGAAGCTTGAGCTATTTTAATATCGGAAGACTAATCGAGATCGACATAATTTCTTTGTGTTTGTATTACGTTATTTGGTCAATGTAACGCAAAAATGTGCTATCTTATTGTTGGTTTATCATAGAAACGTGCGACATAAGAAGCCTTTTTCCAGTATTTACGGCGAGAATCAATTTAAAGATCGAACTCACCGAAATCTACTGGTTTCTACCGATTGCCTCGTGCCACGAATAATAGACATTGGTGTATCAAGGTCGTGATAGATGACAGCAATTGTGAGAGAGAAAGATAGAAAAGTAGAACGTCGCTGTACCGTGTCGATTTCGTCACGAGCGCGTGACTATCATTTTTATTACATCTCCCGCCGACAAGAAGACGCAATGCTCGTGGCAGACGGTGCCAGAGGCGTAAGATAATCGTGTCCTTTTTGCATCGTATCCAGTGCGAGAAGTATCAAGGGCTAATGATCAACTAGGGATCATTAGCCTTTGATACCTCTCGCATTCGACTTCAATTAATGGCGATGCAATCGCGATGGAAGATACAATGAGATAATATCGGGCAACATTCGACGATAATATTGTTTCACAATGTAATAAAAATAATTGAAATCCTCTAATCCTTACTACGAAAATCAAATTATAGCAAACATCAAATCTTTTTGAATACAATAGATACATATATTCACACATAGTGGCCGTGTCTCAAAATTCACTGCCAGTGCTGAAAATGTATAGTATACGTAACGTAAATTGTAGATTTTCAGCGCTGGCAATGAATTTTGGAACACAGTCATAATGAGTTTACCTAAACTAAATAAAATTTAAATAAAAATAAAATAATATAATATAATTATCGAGCTCTTTGTATTTGTATATGACCTTCGTAGAGGCTCTGATTAAAGTTCATATTTATGCAAAGGAATCATCATTAACTGTGATTAGAAGAGTCAATGAAACGTAGTTGTGAAATCATCAAGAATTTTTTTTTTTTTAAGATGGAAAGATTTTGTTCGTGCACAAAATCGACGAACGTTGGCGAATATCGACGAACAAAAATTCTAGTTTGTAACATTTCGCATTACGGTTTGGAGATCTCGAGGGACTTGCGGAAACTGCCTCAACGGTCTCGTCGCGCCAAAGGTCAGGAAATCTCGCGGCGCCGTCGATGACCGCGCGAAATTACTTCGTCCTGGGGTAGAATGGCGCCGTTTCACGATGAAATCGACCATCGATCTGACTCACATGAGAGTTGGATAAATGTGCGAATAAAATTTTATTCGTAGATAAAAGTAATCGTTATTCATTTTAAATAAAAACTTATTTATGCACTAAATGAATATGATATATGTACATTTTTTTACACTCGAAAAAGTTTTATTCGTTTCATTCAGATTATTAATATGAATAATCTCCATATTGCTCAACATCGATATTCTCTGCTGCATATGAAAATTTATCAACAGTTTATAGAAAACGTATTGAAGCGCAAAAAATACTCTTCATATCACATTTTTAGAATAATCATAAATATATTTTTATTTTAATTAACTTGCTGATAATAGAATCTCTGGATTGGAAAAAGTCTCATGGTTGCATTGATTGGAATTCTAGTAGATGGGTAAATCAAAGTTTTTTTAATCTATTAAAATTCTAATCGAGATAATCAGATGTCCAATTATGATGATCAGAATTTTGATTGATATGATTAGAATATGTTGGTTCGTCCGTTCTCAATAAGAAATTTTTCTCAGTATGTAATCTTAGTTGTCAAATAAAATGATGATGAACGCAAATATAAGAATATGAATAGTGAAGATATAAGGAATAATGTGAAACTACAGGGTCGCCAGTAGTTATAATGAAACATTTAGCCAACCCTACAACTGTCAATTGACGACAAAAGTTCTGTGAATCTGGTACTGGGTCATCATTGGCAAATGACTGTCTGACAAATGACAGTCAAAGTTTTGTCAACCAGTATTGGGTCATCACTGGCAAATGACTGGCTAAAACAACTGGGCCAGTATCATTTGCTAGCACCGAGTCCAAATTATCCAGTACTTAGCCAGTATTGAGCCAGTAGTTTACCAATATTACGCTAGTATCTGAACTATGGCAGCCAAAACTGGCCCAGTACTGGACAGAGTGTCAAATCTTATATGGGTAACAAATCAAATTTTACTCGCATACCGAACTTAAAAAATTTCATCCTGATTATAAAAAATTTCCAGTACCTCGAACTCTTAATGACAATATCGGTATTGTTATATTATCATTGCACAGGTATTACACATAATAAAAAAAGGTACGCAACGGCAATATAATAATACCAATTTGTCGACAAAAGCTATAGAATCGGGATAACTCACCGAGGACTCCGAAAAGCAAGCGTACTTGCTTCGTTGATGAGGGCACCGCGGAATACCGAGGTGGACCCGGGGTTCACGAACAAGGAAAACGAAGATAATGGAGCGGAAAGGGGAAAAGAAGGAAATATGTGAAAGAAAAGGGCGGTGAGTGGGTGGGAAGGAGGAAGAAAGGAGGCAAAAGGTCAGACTGGAGACCTAGGATAAACGGGGGCGGGTTACGGGCGCCCGGATCACGGACGATGGAACCAAGAAGGTTCGTCGGAGTGGCGAGAGACGGAGAGCGAGGGGGAGGAGGGGGGGAAGTTAGTGTGGTGCACGTTCTTTGTCCGATACTTCACGGAGAACGGACGCTCTCCTCCGCTGCCTCTGGTCGCGCAAAAACGAGTCTAGTTTCTTAGGAGCGCGCACTCCCTTCCCCTCCTCTCTCTCTCTCTCTCTCTCTCTCGCTCTCTCTGCCTCACTCTGCTCTTCTCTCCTCAGCACGATGTGGCACGGCGCGGCGCGGCGCGACGGCGGTTAGTATTTCGCTTTTTGCCGGCATTGTAATCAAGGAAGGGTTAGGTGAGTTTTTGTCGCCCCGCCGCGCGCCACCCCCTTCGTCCCTCTTTCTCTCCTCCATGGACAAAACACCGGGCAGATGGACTGACTCGCCGCGTTCGAATCTTTCCCTCCTTCCCTTCTCATATCCTTTGCGCTTCTCTACGGCACTGTTCCTCGGCCTTGTTCTCCTTATCCTTCGCGTCCTTTTACCCCGCTTCGCCACAGCAATGCAGCCCCCAAACACGCCTGGCTCTCCTTTTTATATCTTATGCCACTTTGCACCACCGCGCCTGTCGTTTGCCCCCCATCCTTGTCTTTCTTTTCCTCTTATACACTCTCTCTATCTCTTGTGTTTCTCATAGTATGTGTCTTTGTTCGATTTCTAATCTCTTCTTTCTTTCTTTCTTTCTTTCTCTCTTGGCTTCCTCATCGCTTCGTCAAGCCGCGCCAAAAATCCCCTCAGGACTATCTACAAACTAACTATTTCACCTCTTGAAAGAGCGTGTGAGAAAAAACGGGTTTTCGCTCGATCAGCGAGAAACGAGGAAATGCCAAAATGATAAAGGAAGCATAGATATGAGAAAAGACAAAATTACCATAGATTATAAATTACCGACCAATTAGAAGAATTAAAATATGTTTTTGACCGATAAGTTCTCAATTTTTATTTATTCTAAAAAAAACAATATTATAAAAAGAATACACTGATATATATTCTTTGAATGAGTACCTTCTGAAAAGCAAAACGATTTAAATAAAAGAATTCAATTTTCTCAATAAAAACATACAGAAATTCAAAATAAAAAATATTATCTTTGGTAAATCGAAAAATAAAAACGGGCTAAAAGATGAATAGAATAAATAAATAATAACCGTTGAATATACAAACAAGATTCATCATCCTGTTTTTCAGAAAGATTTCTGTCCTAGTTGGGAGTATTAAATGGTCTTCGAATGGAGGTCGTTTAAAATCGTCATTGGTATTGGTCGGGTAAGTAATCTTAAGTCCCAAGGGTGCAGCCCATATTCCAACCCCTCGATCAGGGGTTTAAGCCCTACCTTATGTCGCGGTTCTCCATTCAGCGACTGGTCGAATTATTACAAGGGTACAATTCGCGCCATTTTAAGGACACTATCGTGATCATACATATTAATATACATATAATGATCATATATATTAATTCTAAAATTAATTTAATTTAAATTTTCTATATTTATTCAAACACACACACACACACACACACACACACACACACACACACACACACACACACAGTGTTAATTTAATTTTTTAAATAAAATTAAGAAAATATATAAGGATCTACAAATATATCTTACAATAAATAATGCCGAAGAAATATAATAATTTCACGAATATCAATGCAATTAATTATATCGTAATTCAATGTTCGTTTTGCAAAATACAGAAATTTATAAAATAATGAATATTAAAAGTTACATCAAGCGCGTTTAAAATTATTAAGGTTGCTAGTGATAAAAAAAACATCTATTATAATATGAAATTAAAAATATTTGCAATTTTTTAAAAATAAATACAAGTGTCCTAAACTTTTTTTACTTAAATTACATCACTGTATTCTCTTCTCTCTCTTAAATATAATTTTATCCATACTATTTTTCAATCGATCTATGTAAGTCATCAAACACTATAAATTTGTAATTTCCACATATAATTTTTATCGACTTTAATGCATGTAAACGCATAAAACGACATTGGATGATAATATACAGATAAGATAAAGGAATAAAGAAATTTGAAAACTGAAAGATATCGCAAGAAGCCTGTAAAAAATTATAGGTTAAATTTGTTATAGTACGAATATAAATTTCGAAATATCTCAGTAAAATTGTCAGCGTTGGAGCTTTTGTTCCTCACAAATATCATCGCGTTATCTGATAATAAACTAGATTTTTCTCAGCGTTTAAAGGACTGAATCAATACAATCAATAATTATTATTATGGAATCTCGCGAAATCTATCGTATGTTTCGAAATATAAAGCTGATTTTTAACGCGATTTTTAATTAACTATAATCGGCTAACAACTGCACTGAAAAAATTCATGTAATTTTACATGGAAATTTTTATGAATGGAAAATTACCTAAATATGTAATTTCCATGTAAAATTACATGAATTTTTTTCAGTGTGTGATGTAACTTTATTAATATCAACTTTTATAAATATATATACATTAAAAAACAGATACTTCATAATTTGTTTTTCAAAACTGTAATATCTTATTTTTGTTAAATAATATCTTTTTGACAAAAAATATTAATCCAATTACATTTCTACTGTGTTTTTATGCACTTTTATTTAAAAAATCAATTTTAATTGCTTAAAATTTTTTTTTATATAAACTAATCTGTTGGAAAAAAATAGTACATTGTTTTAAATTATATCACGTTTCACTCTTCACAATTTCATTGGACTACAGATGAGCGTTTGTTTAGATAAAAATGTTATTGAGAGAGTGTAAAAAACTGGTTTCCCACAGACCTCTTTTGAATAAATGGTTTTTTTCTTTTACGGAAGACCCTTTTTTGACCGCGTAAAAGCGAAAGGGTTAGTCGCGGAACTGAGGGGTTCTTTTTTCAGTGGACGAGCTCATCACCTGCGGGAACTAATCGACGATGTCCATTGTCATCGTTAATCTGTATCTACACCTGTAGTCAAGTAAGCGGGCACAGAAGCCTCATCGCCATTCATCACGGTTCCCTCGAAACTAAGCCAGAATATATGATCGGCAATCGATCACTAATCAAATTAAAAACACATGCATCAAAACTTTCAACAGAAAATTAAATGAAATGAGTAAGATACAATAAGATATAATAAGATCAAGAAATGAATATAAATTAATATCGAGTTGAACATGACATAATCTCCGATAATAATCAAGCGTTGAACACACATTACATAATCTCCGGTAATAAAAATATAATTTCTACAATAAAGATTTACAAGCATTTTTACACAAATGGCGCAAGCGGGTTCTTCCTACCGCTACCGAGATAGTAGCGGTGTCACCTGGAGGAAGTGACTGATCGTGGGATACTCGAGAAAGATATCGTCCTTCATCCCGACGAGCGAACGTAATGTCTTCGCGTGTGACTCATGCAGATCGAACGGCCCCGAAGATAGAACGGAGAAAAAGTTGCCCCCATCGCAGTCGTCGCCGTCGCCGTCGCGAGGGCCCCCACGGCGGCAAAAAAGCCGAAAGAACGTCCTCCACGGGGGCAAAAACTCGCTGGGAATGGAGCGGAGAGGAGGCAGCCAGCGCGCCGGAATTCCTCCCGAGGTCTCTACTGTTTTTTTTTCTCTCTCTCTCTCTTTCTTCCACAGCCGGTTCTCCTTTTTTTTCGTATACGCTCGCTATCTCGCAGTAAGGGACGATGATATGCATATGCGTCGAGCAAGGATGGAAAGACACCGACAGAGAAAGAGAGAGAGAGAGAGAGAGAGAGAGAGAGAGAGAGAGAGAGAGAGAGAGAGAGAGAGAGAGAGAAAGCCCGCGGGGTCATCGGATGGACCCCGAAAACGGATACGGACAGGCGCGGGCGCATCCAAGCATCGCGCTACCGGATTATCGCTTAGAACAAAAAAAATGCAGACAAACGGGGAAGCTCGTCGCCCTTTGTCCGCCGATAGGGTGTGTGTGGGGCTGAGACCCGCAAGCCTTTTAATTTATTCGCGCGCCTCGGCGCACTCCTGTGGGAACACAAGCGGATCCAAGAAATGAAAAAAGAAACGAGACCGGTAAGGCGATGGTAAGAATAAGGGATGGTCGTTATCTATCATTAGCATATCCGAGTTTTATTGTGAACGTTTCACACTCGTTATTGCATCGATCGAATTTCGAGGTGTCGGGATTAATTAAATGATCTGTCGGCGGTTTTATTATTCATGTTGATATTCGCAAATAAAAAAAAAATATATATATATATATACGAATCATAAATGTACAAGTCACGTACATAAAACTATTTTTTCAAAATTAGAAATATTTATTAAAATTGCAAGTTATTCATTGGTTAGCTTGATCGTCTTGTGTTATTCTATTTTCATTATTAATCCTCTGTCTGGTATTTTTACATCCTCCGTCTAGTCCAAGGGGATTGAAAATTTTAGTTTTATCGATTAAAATACAGTTTCAGATATAGGTAATACACAGTAGACACGATTTTGCTGAAGCATCTACCTAAAAATTTAGATAAATACAGACCTAAGAATATAATTTCGTTTATCACCGAAATAGTATGTAGGTAATCTTAATAAATATATTTATAACTCAATCACAATGAGCAATGAACAAAAAAGTTTTTTGATATTCTAGCAACCAGTGTCTTACAAGAATTTCGTTCTCGATGCGTCATCGATCAATCAGAAAATTAGCTCAAAATGTTATAAGCCAACATAGAGTCGTTGTTAGAAATTTATTATTAATAAGAAATTTGCCCTAAATTTATATTCGACCGCCATTATATATACAATGAAAAATATCTTGTATTTTTATAGTAATGATAATTACTCACAACACATGTACATAATTATTTTGACGGTTCAACAAAATTATTTTCAAATTTATATCCAATTAAATTTTTTAATATCTCAGCACACACACATACACACAAGTCCATTCTTTCCATACTCGCTTAGCAGATAAAGCCTCTCCCGAAAGGATGAGCAAACCTCGCAGCTCTCGCAACGGTCGGTCAGCAGCAAGATGTACAAACGGAGGCGTACTGTTCTCTCGTCTTTGTACCCAAGAGCGCATCTGACGCGAACCCATTCATATATTCGTTGCTCGAATTAGGCGTTTATTCGAGTGCAGCCACCCACCGGTCGTACCCGAGCACGGTGATCGTATTCAGATTAGGATCGACGGAGAACTCTTTTTGATTCCGGATCGCGAGCGGTCGTCCACCGGGCATGAACGTACACAAAACCTGGGGCGATTCGATCGGGAGGAAAACCTGGGATAAAAGCAGCTGCGGTTTCCCTCCTCCCCCTCGATTGCGTAAAGAGCACACTATTCCATGTCACGCAAACAACTTCTTCGTGTAGAATCATTAAAACCAGATAACGCGTCCTGGAATGGTGTTATCGTAATAATGAATAAATTCGTTGCCATTCGAAATGGTACAGTAAAATGTCTAATTGCATATACCTCAATTATTTAAGCACCTTTACTCTTTTAGAGTTAAAAGTAGTTCGATAAGAAAAACATGTCGATAAATGTCATTTAAATTCGGAGTTGACGAAGTAAGTCTATTGAACTTATTTAATTATAAATCTCTTTGTCAGAAAAGTCAAACAATTCAATTTTTTTATGTTACACAGCTACAAATTTCGATTCTTATAAAAACACATATTTAATTCATAATACGGCTATTATTAAACACCACGATTTAGTCTCGACAGCATTTAGCGTTTCTTTATTTAACTAATTTGGTATTCATTCTTTTTTTATACACGTTATTTATGTCATTTTAATTCCTACAAATTAATTAATGCCTTTGAATAAATTAAATAGATCTTATGGACACAACGTCAGTAACTGTCTTACAGATTTTTAGCTCCAAAGGGAAAAAGATAATCACCTTCTCGTGATAAAGAATGTGGCTTGATTACCCCTTCTTATTTTTTCCTTATTAATTGTTTCTTATTTCTGGATGCAAACAATTGTTTCGAAGATAACTACATTATTTCAGATTTTTCCCGAATTGCATGTATACTTAATAGTTTGTATAAATATAAAATATTAATACAATAATACCTGCTTTTAGGTAGCTATGGTTAATAAGAATACGAGCGCGAGGAGAGTAGAGCAATAAGAGACATACCGAGGAGTGATTACAAAATCGCGCGGACGCTATTAGGGCGAGACAGTTATTGCCCCGTGGACAAAACTGGCTGTAAAGCGGCAAACGATAAGGTGAAAATATTAATGACCGCCGAGCGAACGTCCATAATGAGCGCAATAATGCCCGACATGGCTCGATGTCGAGCTATACGCTAAGCAGTCGGCGGAGACTTTCCATCCGCATAAATAAAATACGTTGCACCGAGCTGTCGTTAACGTTTTCAGAGCGAATTACGATTTTATACTTCGTCAAAAACGTTTCGTAATATCTGAGTAAAGTCCGATAATAAATTTCCGATTGAACTTTAATTATCTGACAACGCGTACGACAGTCGTAACTATCTCCATGTATATGTAGATTTATAACATAATACGGTTTTTGTCCGAGTTGATTTAAACTTTACGAGTATGTCTGCCAAGATTGTCATAAATTCCTCATTTTAAAATAACTTTTCTCTGATTTCCAAACAAAATTTCTTAATTTTTCTTAATACTTTCAATAATATTTTGAAATTTTTTGTATTTTTGTCCTGATTTGCAAACCGTCAGATATTTTGTTGAGAAAGCAATTTAACATAACAATGTAAATTACTATCAATGTTGTTGACTGCTTACATTTAATTATTATATTGATAGTGTTCCAAAACTGCGTAGGTGTAATGTATGTATATATATTAAACTTTAAAGCCAAGAATTTTAATTTTTCAGGAACTTTGCAAAAAAACCTGATTTCCCTAATATCCAGTTTCGTGACAATCCTGATTTACACATATTTAAATAATAATGTATAGATAATTCTTAAGGTGGTACTTTAGCAAATCGAGTTATCATAAAAATGTTCAATTTTTTTATATAATGAACTTGAAGTACCGAAATTGACGTGTGCAAAATTCTATGGTAGATTAACGATGAAATAAGAGAGAAAAAAAATGTTATAATGTAATCTTTCACATATAACTTAGTCAAAGAAGCGTCTGCGAGCCTTATCTGTCACTAATTGCACACAAATCTTACCACAGACTTTTCTAAAAAAAAAAAAAAAAAAAAAGAGAGAATATAGTAGTATAAAAAATTATGATTGTAATGGTTACAAAAAAGGAATAAGTTAACGGCCATTCTGGAAAGATTTACGTACATAAACTTGCATATAAATTTAACCTCGGAAGATAAACATAATCTCATCTTGTTTTCGTTCGATGAAGATGCAGCTCTTGATTAATTATCGTACGTTCTACATTATTTCATTAAGATATACACGTAGTTTTAATATTTTATTCAAATTATGTAGATATTTGTAATTTTGAGTGGGCCCTGGTGAGAGGCACCCCAAATATTCGGCACTCTACTAAAGAACTACCTTAAGCGTACAAAAAATTGACAAAAAAAGACAATTTTGCTAGTGTGTTTGTATCTAAAAATTTAACTACATACCGATTTCAAAATAATTTGTTGATTCATCAAATTAATTATACATATATAAAGACATTTAATTAAAGAAATTGCTAAAATGTCAAAACTACTTGCAGCATTGCTTGAAATTCTTATGTAATATTTTGATATTCCAACAAAATATATCTAGCTAAATTTTTAGATACTTTAACAAAATTATTCTTTCCGTGTATTTTCAGAGAAAATAACGAGAGAACTTTTTATTATGATTTCTACAAAAGGACATAAATAATAGCACCTTCGAGACTATCAATAAAAAAAATATTGATATTTCGTTTTACAAATATAACCATACAGCATCGAAGATAAAATTTTTCGATGCAAAAGATACAACGTAATTAAGAATATGTAGACGAGTTCTTGAACGCGATTAACCGCGCCGCGTTTGACTTTGTTCTTTTTCCCCTTTTTATAGGAATCCGCGTGCATCAACGGCGCAAATTTTCCGACGTTGTAATATGTAACGCGAAAGAGAAAGAGGGAGGGAATGCGAGCGAACATGCGAGACTGGCCGAGCTCTCTCGCGTCCGACGCAAAAAAGCTACGCTCGCCAAGTTTTCTTAAGCGAGGGCACGAGCACACGGCAAACTTACCGCAAAAAAGCGAGAGCTTTTTCGCCGTGCATCAGCGCCAGCGCCGTCATCAATAGAGAGAGAAAGGGAAGACAGAGGAAGAGATAGACAGAGCCTCTTTTTATCCCGTGTAAAACGTATAATGTCGCCTATCAAACAGCCGCGTGGTAATAACGCGCGTGTTACGGTAACTTCGGTCCGTTTATAGTAACTTCAGTTGCATTCGAAAACTTATCTAAAAAAAAAATTGCAACGAAAAAAATAACAATAATCCAACAATATAATTAAATGTTCATTATTTTAAAAAATTATATTACAATAAAATTGAAATAAAATTAAAATTATATGCAGTGAAATTAAAGTATAATTAATGATTTGAAGAAGAATGTAAGAGAGAGAGAGGAACGATAGGACCTCTTTCGCAATGAACGGTTCTTTCTGTCGTAATTTCGCCTTTCGCAGAAATATCGCGGGGCAAAAGCGCGCGCTTTTTGCTCGTGTACATCGTCGCCGTCGTGGTGGTCAACGCGCTTACACGACCACGCCGAGCCGCGCCGAGCCGCGCCGGCCGCTCGTAAGAAGTCGGCAAAAACGCAACGTGCAATAGTTGCACGCCGGCCAAGCCGGCGGAAGAAACGGCGTGGTTTTTGCCCGACGCGCCGTTTCTTGCCAGCCCCGTGAGTCATGCCGCATCTCGCGAACAGACAAAGCGCGGCAACGCACCCAAGAATGCCTGGCGATATGCCGGGAATGCGCGAGATATCGCTGGTGTCCAGAAAGAAACGAGAGAGTTCTTCGATATGGAAACTCCGTCGAAATATCAAAAGTGAATCCGGCCAGATTCGTATTTGTGTCAAAAGTATTCAGGTCGAAGTACCCAATTGTGTATCGTTAATTAATTACTGCTTTCCAGCAATAAGTGACACAGTAATGCAGTGACAAAATTCCTACAAATTCCTGCAGGACCTGAAATTCTATAACTCTTTCCTCATTTTCAGACAAAATTTCATAATTTTCTCTGACTTTTAACAATATTTGGAAATTTTTGTATTTTTGTCATGATTTAGAAATCGTTAAATGTTTTGTTAGATGTATAAATTATTATTAATGTTGCTTGCATTTGACTGTTAAATTAAAGTTAGTATTCCAAAACTGCATAGGTTGCATACCAAACTTCTTTAAGACCAAGAATTTTAATTTTTTAGAAAATCTCTGACCTTTCCCTATTTTCTCGAATTTTTCTTGATTTTCAATTTTGTGGTAACTCTAAGTAATCATTTCGTCTTTTGTTTAATAATGGCAAACAACAATATTTACAACAAGCTTGTAACGATTCACTACGCTGAATAAAAATTTTTCATTTGACAATTAATTTAATTCATCTTTATTTCTTCCGATGAAGAATGTTTATGTATTCAAGTTAAAACATATATTATACTTGACTTAAATACACTGAGAAAAATGTCTGGTTGAAAATTGTCAAATCAGATGATTTTGATTATATCATATATGTAAATCGGAATTCTGATTATCTCAACTAGAATTTTAGTAATCAGAAAATTCTGATTCGTTCATTTTTAACCACAATTTCAATTAATCCAACCGGATATTTTTCTCAGTATACACACGTTCTCAAATGAAAGAAATAAAAATAACTAAGTTAATTTAGTCAAATGAGCAATTTTTTTTCTCAGTACTATACTGTGTCATCTGTGTCTCTTACTGAAAAACACTCAACACGCTTCATGAGGTAAAAAATATCAAACACACATGGAAAAAAACAATTTTGCTAAAATATCTAAAATTTTAACTACACATAAATATAAAAATAATTTTGTTATATCATCAAAATAACTACGTAAAAAACTCAAGTATAATGAACAATACTACAAAAAAACAGTGCTAATTATGCTTGTGCATTTTAATATTCTGATGGAAAAATATTCGAAATAATTAATTTTAAGTGTCCTACACAATCACTTTAATAGCTTAACAAAATTATATTCAGATTTATATCTAGCTAAATTTTGAGATACTTCAGCAAAACTTTTCTTTCCAGGTAGTCTCAATACTCCGATATATCAATATCAATAATAAATCATTCCGTATGATATCAAATAATGATACCAATAAAAATATGTCCCGTAAATAAAATATTATACCTCTCTCTTTCGTTGAAATATATCTCGCGGGATAAAAATATTGTGTTTTTAATGAGTATGTTTTTGCTGTTTACTAATTATTTGCTTCACTTGCTCCCGCTTTGTCACGTTAATGTTGCTAGTAGAAACGGTAAACATTTCCAGCAAAAAAAGCGTCCAGGGGCGTTACACAGCATCGTGTTGTAATATACTACTTCTAATCATAGCTTCCATATGAAATTATATTCCATTGGTTTTAATGGTGTCACGCGACACACGGTGCAATTGCATTTTATTAAGGAGCTTCCACTGTACCGAAATCGTAACTCGATCATTCCGGTGAAGTAAACCTCCGGCAGAGCGGAGATGAAAATTCAGAAAATTACGAAGAAACAAATAACGACGACAAGAAGCTTCGCCTGGCCGAAAAGAATTTTCGATACAAGCGACATATCGAACTCGGTCGAGTGCTTTTTGTCGCGATGCACCGAGTTGGGCACCAAGTAAAACACCCGAAGTAGACGAAGACGAGAGCGCTCGGCCGCGGTTCGTCGAGATAGAAGAAGAAAAATCCTGTTTTTCTGCCGGGAGCTTTTTATCGCTGGCGTGACTCATCCAGTTTCTCGACGAAAGAGGGAGAGAAAGAGACGCACGCGCGCACATATATACATATATACCCACACATAAAAGCGAGATGGCCCATGGTAGCTCCTCGGTCGAAACTTCTTCGCTTCGCCGGGAGGTAACTGCTGGCGATTACGTTTCTTGCGTAAACTCGCCGGCGAGAGAGCAGCGTTCGCTATCGAGATGCGAGTCGCGCGCGCGGTTTAGAAACGAGCTCGCGGATATACGAGTGCGATAGCGGATCGATCTGCAAGAAACGAGAAAATAAACTGGCCTTTGGCGAGAATCCCTCATGTCAAAATCCAATGGCCTCCTCGCTTTCCTCGATAAATGAACCGGTAAATGCTTCCTACGCCTAGTCCGATACTTTCTGGATTACGATATTACTGTATTTATTATTATTTTTTGTAACATGGACTTTTTTACACGTTTATACCAAAGGTTACACCACAAAGAATTACTGAAATTTAAACTTTTTTATTTTTTTCGAAAAACTTTGTGTGTTAGAATAATTACAGAATACTTGAAGCTATTGTCGCGAAGAAGCGTAGGAATTTAATAAAAATAAGCACTTAAAGAACAGAATATCTCTAAATAAATTTAAGTAAAATGTAATCGAATTGACGCTTATTCAGCGATCATCAATGATAATAAAATTAACAATTGTGATTGTGGTTATAATTTATAATAAAATTAGACTCAAATAAGTCTAACCACGTCGTGATAGAAGAACCATTAATCAGAAATTAATTGCATTGATGCGACACAATCCTTAAAGTCATTATTAATAACTTCATAAATAACTTCATTAATGCATATAAAATATTTTGAAATAAATAGATTAAAGATTTAAATAAGTATGATACATTTATTATGCAGGTATTAGTAAAACTAATGTTGATAAAAATGATCTATAATCGTGAGAATTCAAACTAGTATTCTATTTATAATTTTACGTGTCGCAATATGGAAAACAATTCAAGAAATAAAAATATACACACACGTATCAAAAAATGGAATTATAATTAAAAATTATAGAGATGCGTCGAATTTCTATCTTAAGAATTGATGCGAATTATTAGATCATCTAACTTGAGCCGCAATTATCGAGAATAACGTTTATATTTGCGATGCGCACGATCGAAAATTATGGGCTGGATGTAATTAACGAGCGATTTCATACCTATCGGTTCGCATGAAATCGATCAGACACCCTGATTCATTTCATAAATCGGCCATAAATCCGTACACGTTACGCGTGTTCGTTATACTCTCTCGCGGATGGTACCAATATTAAACAAGCTTTATTTCGTCAATGGATCAGCTGATTGTAGAGCGCAGCAGGATAACCACCGGCTCTCCTTCGTCAACTTTGGTAAAATATTGAAGCGAGAGAAGAGTAGTGCTGTTTGGAGCACTGCTCTTTGTATTTGGAGCATGCAAAAAATTAACGCACTTCTTACTGTATTTTAGTCTGCGTATGTAAACCATCTTCCCTCGTGGACCGTTCAGGTTTATGGGGGCTTTAATGGGTGAATTTTACTCTTAAATCGATTCTTGACGGTTAAAGACATTATCCGAAAGATTAACGGTGTTATTCGAACTGGAACTAATGCAGTAACGGGATAATATAAGCACTCATTAATTTCCAGAGAAAAAAATGTGAAAAGAAGACAGAAGTAGAAATATAAGATACTTAGAAATGATTGTACAGAGACAGATAAGTTTTTGACTAAATAACTTTTGTACATAAAAACAGATGAGAAATATAATAAATGTGATTTATAAAATATTCAATTTTTTTTTTCATTGTAATTCAAAAGGATACATTTTACAAATTAAAAATTCAAAGTATTTTATATTATTACAATCCTCTTATCAATTGCTCGTTCAATCATTCGAAAATGAAAGTATATTAAATCTTTTAACTTGAAACTACAGAATTAATTTTTACTTATGTAATAAAATGTGTCTTTAAAGACATTAGTTGCTTTCCATTTACATCGAAATGCAGAGATAATTCTCATTTGTGACATCATCATGACTTCAACTGAGTTTTTACCTACAATCTGTACAAACTGATGTGCTTTACCGAGCCTTGTTAACTCACATTAAAAGTCAGATTACAAACGTTGATTACCCATGTTGTTGTTATGCGATTGGCTAATATCAGCAGAAAAAGCAGCTTTGAAACTGTTCTAAGATTCTTTAACATGATTGACCTATACACCTAGGCCGGTATTCACAGTCAGATCTTATATTTAAGACCGTCTTAAAACATTACTTAAGACGGTCTCGAAATAAGAACTGACTATCAATACCGGCCTTAGATCCAGTGAATTAAAAGCAAGACCAATCATATTAAAGAATTTTACAACAGTTGCAAAGATGGTATTTTGCTGAACGCGATCCTTATCATCGAAGTAAGGAAGTAATGACGTCATTATCTAAATATAAATTATTTACATAACTTTAGACTACTATTACTTGTGAAAATGGAAAGCAACTAATATACCTATCTTTATTTTTCGCTTTAAATTACACGCAAAGATTTGAAAAGATGCGATTAAAATTCAAATTCTCTTTGCCTGAATTATCAAGTAATTAATTTAATTTAACTTAATTTATCGTGTATATACAAAAAATAATAGTTAATATTTGCGTTGTGAATTTCAATTAATCGTATATAAAAAAAGAATGTGTGTGCAATACAAAAGTCTCTTTAGCGTTAAATTATTAAGTATGTAGATGTATCTACAGTTTTCGATTCCTGATCGCAAAGTATATAATTTTCCAAGCAACTTACACGTGCCGTTGACATTCCTGCTGAGTATCCTGGGCACAGCGGTGACCGGTGGTACACCGGTCGGCTGC
>NW_017299892.1:18186-18717 GCF_001594075.2 Trachymyrmex cornetzi | reverse complement strand
CCCCGACGAGCACGGGCTTCCAGGTCGACCACGCGCGCTGCCGACAGCATCCAACGAGGCGCATTCGATCGCCGCGCTTGCGTTCGCCCCGGAAGTAAGTGGAACGTTACAATGACGAATTTGGAGAACGCTTCTTTCTCTCTCTCTCTCTCTTTCTCTCTCTCTCTCCTCTCGATCGCGTTTATCGCGTCGCGATGCGAATCATGATCTCGCGACTTGACAGGTTGACAGGTCTGTGTATGAGGAAGCGATTTGCAATTCACTCTCTCCCGAGGTAGGGGAGAGAATGTAAACGCGAACGTTGAATCTCACGCTGATTCTTCCCCGCGGTATAATCGTGTACAGCGCGATCGAAAGACGATAATCCGTCACCCCGTTGCGCGCGAGAGCGACACCGACGCGTTTCGAACGATGGCGCGGTGCACATTGCGCGTCGCGCGGCGAATACGCGGCCGTTCCTTTCGCGCTACCCTCCCCACCACTGCGGAGTCGCGCCGCGCCGCGGCCGACCCCGCGCCCCCAAAGCCCCCC
>NW_017299892.1:16500-18076 GCF_001594075.2 Trachymyrmex cornetzi | reverse complement strand
CCCCCCCCCCCCCCCCCAAACCCTTTCTCCCACTACCCCGAAAGCGTCGATGGCGCGCGACGGTTCCCGGAATCTTCGTCGAAGCGATTGAAAAAAAAAAAAAGATCGGGAAATCGCTTAACCTGTAATTCTTGTTAATTTCTATAATTAGCTCCGTTAATGCCACACCTGAGATATGCAGATAAATGTACATGGAATGGACAGATTGAAAACGTAAAATTTCCTTGTACTTAACGCTTGTTCTTCTTAGAAAATAAATGAAAACTTAAGGAAAATTGGTCCTATCTTCTCACTACTTTAAACATGCGTTATTTTTAATTATTATACATTGTTTGATAGATTGACAAATTCATTAAGCAGTACTTATAAAGTATTAATAAAAACATAATTATTTAATGAAGGAAATAAAGAAATAGGAAGGATTTTAATTTTTGCAATATAATATATTATCATTTTTTTATTTATATATTATGATAAAACTGAACTATTTATATTGATACAAGGTTGTACTAGTTTTGAACTCACAAGAGATATTTATCCTACGAATTAGAAAAATTTATACGAGAAAATTGCTATTGATCTTTCTATAAAGTATATGCAAATATACTTTTATATGTTTGATTTTGTATATAAAACTTTTAGTGTAATTTACAGTTAACAATTAAGATATATTGTTGAAGATATTTTGGTGCACGAATAAAAACTCGATAATTGAATAGTTTAATTTTATGTTAAAAAATAAATAAATAAGTAAATTCTTTATATATAAAGAATTTATTATTTTTATAAAAATCATACAAAAAAATGCAGATCTAACAGGGATAAGTACACCCTCGGAAAAAATAGTAAAACTGGGACACCCTGTATGTCATGGACAAAGCGTAGTAAACAAGACTAATTGCGTCAATGATCGAGACATAGATACGTGTTGCTTTTGTTTGATTTTTATGTTATCGTAGCTTTAAAGCGTTAAGAAAATAACGACAGGAAACATGCAGCTTCTGTTACTGCCGCGTATTAATTTAGAACTTTATGTCAATTATTACATCACGTTTTCACACAAATTTTTCCAACGCTGAAAGAATCAACCATTCGAGTTCTTCAAAGAACGTAAAAAGTTTTATACATCACGACTTTTTTTGTAAAGATCATAATTTGCTTGAAAATTAGATACTAAAAAGTTGAAATTACGCCTATTTATCTCTCTAAAATTATTTTATCGATAATAAATCTTCTGGCACAAAAAAAATCGGAAATTACAACACATTAACGGATAATGGACTATAAGAATAATAGCGATATATCGTATTTAATTAAATTTTAACACGCATCGTCTTATTTTTTACAATGCACAATATATAAAGAATATCAATGTATAAATTAATTCCATCTAAATACGATTTGCAGCTACTCGAGGATGCGTGTGGATGGGTCCTAAAGTCTAAAAATTAAGGAACGACGCGCTACGAAGTCGAGAAGCGAGAGTTGTCTTTCGCGTGTGACGGATAATCAACATTGTTGCTCGCCGGTTCGTACCCCCGGGGGGGGTTAAAATTCAGAGCTAGGGTACGCCAGG
>NW_017299892.1:0-16243 GCF_001594075.2 Trachymyrmex cornetzi | reverse complement strand
CCCCTGTAGACGCGCGACCTCCTTACCCCCCTATCTACGCCCGAGGAACCGACATTTTTGCAGGGTGGTACCCGAACCCCCCTCAACATGCGGTACCCTGCAAAGTACGCGTCCTACCCCACAAGTCTTCCTCCCCACCCGTCGCTTCTTCTTTGGCGGCGCACGTTTTGGCATTTGGACGTTAAAAGGGTGGGCACGAGCAGGAAAACCGTGATGGCACATGCTTACCCCAGGGTGATCCCGATTGTATCCTCCGGGAGGACAAATGTGAAGGGGCATTCACGAGGCCCGGAATTAAAATTTCAGTAAAGGTGCATCTCGTTGATAAACGCTCGTCTGATTTTTTCGTATCCCCCAAGAAATATGTCACGGTGAACGCAACGATGCCTTTTTACCAAATATTCAGCAGCATTTTTCGGACGTATAACGATACGTGACGTAACAGCGTCAGCGTGATAATACGTTTAATCGTGCGCGCGGAAACCGGGAACGAACGTTATATTTCTTGAAATCTCGCATCCTGGAATCTCGGTTTCCTCCGAATCCGCTTTCCCGTCTCCCCCTCCTCCCTCCCTCTCGCAGTCTCTCTCTTTCTCTTCCCCCCCCCTCTCTCTCTCTCTACCCTTTCCTTTCACCACCCCTTCGTCGCTTCTCGCGGACTGCTCTTTTTCCTCCTTCGCCGACATCGCTACGATTCTTTTTGCCACCCCCTCATCGCCAGACCGCCGCCAACCCTCGTACACCCTCCCGCCCTCTCGTATTTTTGCCCCTTTCCCTTCCTCTCTCTCTCTCTCTCTCTCTCTCTCTCTCTCTCTCTCTCTCTCTCTCTCTCTCGTCCCCCCACTCCCGCAGCCTTTCTCCGGACCGGTAGGAAAAGCGCGAGAGACTTTTATTTTCGCATGTAGAAAAAGCAAGGCGGAAAGGGAGGTTTTGCCGGCAGACCGTTACTGCGAGGCGGACGTTTTTTGCGACAGCTCCGTAATCCGTGAAAGGGTGAGAGAGCGCCGGGAGAAGCCAAAGGCGCCGCGATGCTCGGCTCGCTCGCTTGTTCGTTCGTTCGTTCGCTCGCTCGCTCGCTCATTCGCGATTTGCATAGAGCGATCCGGAGAGACCGACTCGTAGAGACCGACGATCGCTTTACGTTGCGCGATTGCATGAACGTTACAAGGTAGATGCGCTGGTTAATTGTTAGATAATTCGATTTCTTTGCTATGCGGAGTATCGTCCATTATTGGTACTGGAAGAGGGATGGTTTTACGTAAAATCGTTAATCCCATTATGATTTCGCGTAAAGAAAGAATACGTCGAGGGTATCGAATTATATTTCCTCTTTAATTAAAAAAAAAAAAAAAATGTACATTTTTTTTCAAATTAAATCTTCGCCATTCTGTTGCGTCTACATCTACGTAAAAAATTGAATGTATAGATCTAATTTTTATTCTTATTCTTCTTATTTTAAAATTAGATTGTTTCTTATACTCACTTTTTCTCGAATCTTTATTGCATTCTCTTTCGTAAATATGTGTACGATGTATGTGTGTGTTCGTAATGTTGAACTCGATTTCGTGGGTTTGTCAAACCCAAATAATTGCATGGATCAATTATTTTCACGAAATGTCGAATGTAATGGTAAACGAATGGATTAAAATATATTGAAATTTTAATCTATTGATTAATGCAGCCGAATGTGTACTTTAATAGCATTCATGATCCATTTTTACTTTTTTTATATTCAATTGGATTGAAAAACCGCATTTTCTATTCAGAATTTTGAATTGAGCAGTATATTCACGATGCATTTAAAGAACTGAAATTTTTTTAGATTGAAAGGCATGAAAATGTGCTTCATGCCATTCCTATAAATGAATAAAATGCATTGGGGTTGAAAAGAATTCATTCTAACGTTCGCGAATGCGTACTTCTGAAAATCTAGATTTATTTCACCCCATTCTGGTTTATTGAGAACTTCGTGTTTTCGTACTCGAGGTTACCGTGGATATGTAGTGCAATATTTTAGAATCAGATTCTGAATTCATGAATTAACTTCTATGCTTAATTATTTGTTACAAACATCGAAAGACGTTTCGCTTATTTCGAAAAAATAAGGAATGAAAACGATTTTACGACGCTTATCTGATCGTAATATGTGAAATAAAACTCGAGATAATATTTTTTAAAAATATTATGATAATATGAAAATTATAAATCTAATATGATGACATCTCACTGCCTTCGATTTTTATTATTTCTTTTTAAAAAATGTCAATCGTCTCGAGTCCATTTGAGAAGCCATTTTCGTGATTCTCGCATTTCATTCAGAAAAAGAATGATAATATCTTTAGCATTAATGCAAAAGGGAATTTTTGAGACCTTAATATTTCCGTATCATGTGAGAAAAAAGAGTTTAACGGAACGTGCTTAACGAAGTAACACACTTGCTTAGCCGGAAATATGCAAATTTATCGGAGAAGGAGAGGAAGAGAGGAGCCTGAGAAACACTTGGGAAAGGGGTTGCACGATGGACAATTTTTTGACCAGAGCATAATGTCAACCATAGAAAAACCGACAGAAAAACGAAGGGATAGGCAACCGGCGAACATTACTATGCGTGAGACTTTCATTTGAGATGCTGCAACATAACGCAGCTGCTTTATTTCTCGTGAAAATCAAACACGTTTTGATTCGCAAACTTTCTCGAATGCACTTAATTTTAGGAAAAAAAATTCAGAAAAAGTTATGAAACATTTTCATCGATGAGTTGTGATGCACCAATTAGCAATTCATATCTTTGTTTTTTTAGAATTTGACAAATTGTTATTAATAAACATTATAAATATACAAAATTTACAACTTTAATTATTACGAATCGTAATACCCGACTGATCGAGAAATGTGATACATATATAGCGTCTAATATATTTGAAAAAAATTACTGTCATGCATTCTTTTTCATTTTTTTATAAAAGAAATGACATTTCAAATAATTAAAATAATTAAGTGTGTCTTAGAAATAGAACTGATAGAATTATTACGTGAAAATAGTTGATATATGAAGTTTTTTAAATGTATTAATACAATTAGACTTTATTTAGCATTAACGAGATTTTCTATTCAATTTATATTATTTATATAAATGTATCGTTAATTTTCTTTTCATAAAATACCGATTTATCGATACTTGCAGTTGTCACCAACAGGTGTCAACAATATCCAATTCACCTGCAGAGAGAAACCTGATAGTGAACATGCATTTATTTTATCGGTTGAAAATTCACACATATTCATAGTAATTTATAATTTTTGATCATTCTATCTTCTCGTTTTTAATAATGAATAAATCGTATAAAGTGTCTGTTTAAACGAACTGCTGTCATTGTGATATGTGCAGAATATATTAATCGTAAAAGTTGAATGATCGAACAGATCAATATTCATGAACTACATATTAACGAGAAGTTATTGAAGAAGAGTAATATGAAATACGTAGTGTCTCACGACAATATCTGTTCGTTCAATCGTTGCGGTATGAATGAAAGCGCGGCGACTTTTGTGTACGCAACGGCACGCCGATTTGTTTGAAAATGTAACGTTTTGTAAAGCGGTGTCTACAATGAGATTTTAAGATGTGAGGCCATATTACACCAACGTTACTTTAATTTTAAGTAAGAGAGAGGTTTAAAACTCCCTTCCTTTCTGTCTCTTTTTCAGTTTTAAAAAAAAGGGGGGGATTTTTAAGCTTCGCTTAAAGTCAAAGTAATGGTAGTGCAATCGGATCTAAGAGGCTTTCTATAATAAACCATTAGTAATAAATTAGAAAGCAGAAGCCAGAAATTGACCAATCACAGTCAAATGTGAGAAGACTAATCGACTGTGATTGGGTAATTTCTACTTCCGACTTCTAATTTATTACTAATGGTTTATTGTAGAAAGCCCATTAAACTTAAAAAAGTTACTAATCATAATCAGTTATTCTCCTTACATTTGACTATAATTTATTTCTTACAGCTTAAGGTTTAAAACTTAAATTTTATGTCTTAAAATCTTATTGTAGACGTTATTTAAAATATCTAAATGTTTCATTTTTATAGATTAATTTCATTTTTATTTTTATCATTACATGTTTTCTGTTTCATTCTATATAAATCGTTTGACATCGTTTAAACTATTCTTACGGTCGCACGTATTGGACTGCGTTCAAAGCTTCATCCGAATGTCATACTTATTGTTTTATTCTATCTTCATCATTCATTAGACGTAAAATAAGCATAAAATGACACTCGAGCGAAATTTTCGAATGCAACCTTGGCGAATTATCGCTAGTGGAACGTACAACAGTTCAAATCAATTTTAATGGATTTAATATTAAAAATTTGCTGTTATAGTATCAAATTGACCAATATTAATCGATTGCAATAATATACGTAATGCTTGCATATAAGAAATTAAAATATGTATTTAAATGTAGAGTAAAAATAATTATTTGTAAAATATGTAATGCCGATTAGTAATTTGTTTTAATACTTTTAATAAATAGACGTCGCTTCAATACATGCACAAATCTTTTAAAAGTTAACCTCTAATTGTTTTGTTAATTTTGCAAAAAATAGTTCTTATGTAAATAAAAAATGGAAATTTCAAAGATTGAAATTTGCATTTACCCATCTTAATAAATATATACCGAAAATTTAAAAAACTTAAAAAAATTATTTCAATTTTGTATTTTAGATCAAATCAAAATTTTAAATATAAAATTTAATAATATATATAAATCAATTTTTAACATTTAAATATACATTTTATTCAATTTATTTCCAAAATTATACTTTCTTCATCAAAAAATGATCAAGATAGATGAATCCGTGAATTTTTTTACCATCAATTATTCATAATTGATTCTTTATAATACCCGTATTTACATCGTTTAAATTAATGATAGCATTATTGCATTTGTATTGCAATATTAGAAATAGTAGAGTGTAAAAATATTATTTGAAAATTAATCACTCAAGCAATTGTACAAAATATATCGTAATTATGAGAAATAATTATATCTAGAAATTATTTGAAATAATTATGTGGCGACCAGACAGATTGAGCAGATTACTTACGGTGCGCCTGATAATACGGTAATCCGGCCATCTCTACTTTCGCTTTATCAACCGAGCACTTCGCGAAATAAATGGCATCAGCCCACAATCTTCCGCGTACAAAAAAAAAAAGATTTAACGTCCATCAATATATATAAAAAAATTATCCTTAATATTTTTCTGTAAGTAAAATATTTTTTTAAGCATTATCATCTTTGCATAATACTATTTTTTGTGGAAAAACATTCTTTTTATATTTTTAATGCTTTAACTTATTTATTAAAGATAAATTAACGACAAGCTTAAATGGAAATACTTTTAATGTTTTTTTTTAATGTGCAATGATATAACGGAATTCTAATTACACATTGCATCGTGATGATCGTATCTCATTCTATAGGAAGACAATATTAGAACACAGTGCTCGGAAATTGCAAGAATATAATAAAAAACATTCAATAAATCGAAGTATTAAGTACTGAATTATGTTCTAGTGCAAGATTGCTTAATAAAATATTAAGACACAGAAAATGTATACACTATATCTATATATACTTAGCATATACACAATCATTATAAAAGTATAAGTTATCAAAATGTAAAAAACAATTACATCTTCTATTTAGTTTACATCGATGTGGTAAGTCGAGCGGTAAAGAGGTAATTGGTATAACTGCAAAAGCAAATTGCATGCTTATGCTATTATTATCAGCATAAGCTTTTGTCAACTATATTAATCTTGATATCTACAAAGAGAAAAGTGAACAGTTATATCTTACATTCTGAAAAATATAAACATCAAAATTCTACCTATACATCGACGGTAGGTACTGGTAGGTACGTGGCATTAGACAGCTGCGAATGATATATAACAGAAAACTTCGACGAGTATGTAAATGTATACATGTAAATATGTAAAAATAAAATCGGTTAAATAACGAGGCAAGCACACACACACACTATAATTATTAATTTAATCTAATTATCTCATGTTTTCATTCATTTATGACTATTCTTAAGGATGATTATTCATAAATTAATTATGAATTAATTTCTAACTATAATTAATTATGAATTATATCCATTCAATTTTTTCTACTTGCAATTAGAATTAAATTTATTATCAAAATCTTATCTGTTAAAAGATTTGGATTGAAGATACACGAGATAAAAAGAACACATCAAATTCGTAAATCGAGTCAATGATAAAAATATTTTCGACTTATTTTAACACGAACAGCTTTTTAGGAACTCGTAGGCGCTCTATTCTTAAATCTACTTTGTAATTTCGGAAGCGATGCATCGGCAATTATGGTAGTTCGTTTACTAAAGCTATAAAATAGAAATCTTTAGTTTATATAATACTTTCTGTGATAGTTTCGCGATTCTTTTGAACAAGTATATACTCGTATTGCGTTAATTTTCGTCTGTTATAAAGTACAAAATAGTGCAATTAATTAATTTACTAACAAGGGAAAATATGCATCAAAATGCAGCGGAAGAATGCGTTATATATACATATATATATATATATATATATATACATACATACATACATATATACATATACTTTCTTGTAGAATGCGTTATATATATATATATATATATATATATATATATATACATACATACATACATATATACATATACTTTCTTGTAAACTGGAAAATACGAGAATATACATATAAAAACACGTTGTCTCTCTTCCTTCTCTTGTTTCGGGCATACTAATGGAAGCATCAATGTGGAAGTTTATACACAACCATACTCATACCATATCGGACTGCCAGTCTTTGGCTCTTTATCAGCGGAGGGTTCCGTAAGTGCTTCATCTTGCACTGCATCCTTCATCGGACTGCTAATGTTCTTGGATTCGTTTATAACTGCCGATACTTTATTATAAATCAAAAAAGGACGTGACTCAGCTTGTGTTTCCGATTTTAAATTCGTCTCCATCTGCGCGGAGTTATCTCCTTGTTCCTGGAAGGACTCGCTTAGTAGCCTCTCCGTCTATGTTTCAAAGATTTCCTTGATAAATATCTTCGACATGATAAATTTGTTATTATTATTGTTATTATCATATAGTTATTCCTTACAGGTAAAGAAGCAGATGATGGTGGGGAATCGTCAGTATAGTACACTGTTCTTCTAGTTCCAGCATGTCCAAGTGCGTCTGATCCAAAACCTCTGCTCGGTCCTGAAAAAAAGATAGAAATTATATTGTTGATATTGTCAGTAATCGATGAATTAAATCTCATTTATTCTAAGAAATTATTTACCAGGTAAACGGTAGTCGTCAGTACTAGCATCTGAATCGTTCCCGCATGTGTCCGACTCGTACGTTTTACTGTCCGATTGCTTGGAATCTTCGGCCCATGAACGTCGATTCTAATATAAACAAGTCTCATATTATTATCGCTTCGATTACATCATTTAGAAATAATTATGAAGATATAAGATATATTAAACAGAGAAATTAATCGGCAAAGAAATATAAAAATGTTGTAGTGCAAGAAGTATAGTATATTTTGTTATTATTGTGTGTAATTAATTATTCACCTTATTGAGAAGTTCCGATCCGGCTTTTCTAACTCTGCGAACTAAACTGGCTCCAAAACCCTTCCTATATTTAAATACATGTGCAAGTTATAATAGGAGCAAGATGTATCTTATATAAAATTGATATGGATTGTCAAATTATAATTTTCTGCTAAACATACTTCTTGGTAGTGCAGCTGTTCAATTTTCTGTAGTGCTCCATAATTTTGTCTTCCAATTTTTCTTTTTGTCTATACAAGTGATTAACTTTATCCCTGTTGCACACATACACATATTAATAAAATAAGTTATTGTTAAATAAGAATTATTAACATAATTAATGCTAAAAAAAGTTGATGCGTTAAAAAAGCATGATGTTGTAAAAAGATAATAAGCTGTTATACTAACGCGAACAGTTTTTCTTCCATATGATAATGCTCCTTATCTTGAAGCGAATGTGTTAAAAGTTCGTGGTATTGTGTAAATAATAAGCTTATGTGCTCCATTAAGGAACGTCTGTCATTATCCAATCCAGAATTCATCTCTAATAGTCTCTTTAAAAAGAAAAGAAAGAACATGCATTCTAGTATTTTTCATAATCAATAACTGTATTACAACTGTAATAGTTACAAAATTATATCCATACATCACATCGTTCATGAAGGCTATTAACTTCTAACTTCAGATCCGAGCACTGTTCGTCTTTGACGCTAAGTTCGCCCTGCATTTCAGTCTGTTTTAAACTGAGGCGGTTCATCTCGATTTTATTCTTTCTGTAATCATCTTGCAAGTTTCTATATTCCGCTTTCAATCTTTCACTCGCAGTGTACAAATTTCTAAAGTCATCCTAGAGTATTTTTATAGATATTATTTTAAAAAATCATATTTTAAGTTATCGATAAAACAAAATTTATGTATTATATAATCAGATGTTTTAGTTATTTTTTAGGTACCTTCAACTTAGAATGTTCCCCTCGCAAATTATTTAAGCTTTTCGTGTTGTTAATCAAGGCTTCCCGTTCAGATTGTAGTGTTTCACTTTTCGTCTCTAATCTCTCACAAGTCTCCCGCAACGTTCTGTTTTCATTCTTCACGTCTCTTAAATTCGATTTAAGAGCATCCCGTTCACGACGTAAATTTTCATACTCGTTATTAAGTTGTTCATGCAAGGATTGTAAAGTGTTCTGATCATGAAGTAGTGCGGAATATACGTTCTGCTGTGTACTACGTTCTTTCAATAGCTAGATACACATATATGATGGTTAAATATATAAATAAAATTTTTATTTAAAATTATTAAAAATTATACGATAAATTATAGAAACAAATACTTCTTCTTTCTCTGCGATAAGTTGCGAATTGGCCAATTGCAACGCGGTGTGTTGTGCGGTTAATGAATTGCTTTGCGATTGTAACGTTGTTATGTGAACTTGAAGTTTCGCATTCTCGGATAACAAATTCTCCATTGCTGTTTCAGACATAGATGCTTTTATTTGCAAGTGTTCCAGTTCTCTCTAAAATTAGATAATAAAATATAAAATATAAACAACAATTGTAATATGTTTTAAACGTAAATACCTTTAAAGGTTCTATCACGATCTCTAAGGTTTTATTAACTTCGCTTTCCTTGTCGGTGCAAGTTGCGGATTCAGACATCGTTTCATCATTACTCTCTGATACAAAAGATTTTTTAATATGATTTATCACTTCTGGTATTTGGGCAATTCTGCAACAAATAAATTTATACGCATAATTACAAATTAGCAAAAAGAGTGGATCTCTTTTAGAATTTATTCACCTTTCCAATATAGTCTCCAGAGGTTGGGATAGCAATATATTATCGCTAAGGCCGAGTTTTTCCAAAACCGTATATAATTGTTGATTGCTTAGCTTTTCTGCGACGAGATTAGATTGAAGTATCTCTAAAGTTTCTCTATCGATCGCAGCTCGTGAATCGAGCTCCTTGCTAGATCGTTCAATTTCTTGCAATCTAAAACAAAGATAGTTTTATAACATTTAAAATATTATTTAAAAAGTATAAATTATATAAAAAAATTATATAAAAAACAATATATTTTCTCAAACACACCTTGATATTTGCGTAATACACTCCTGCAATTCCTGTTCGAGTTGTCCTACTTTCCTTTCCAAAACTTCAATTGTATTTGTTGCTTTATCTAAGGCTACATCTTTTTCCTAAAATATTACGCAAAATTATTTACTTTGTTACAATATTCATAATATTCAGCAATTAATGTTCACCTCAATTGTTTCTCTGTATTTATGAATATCACGTTGCGCAGCGTCCTTCTCTTTTTCCGTCGCTGTTAGTCTAGTTTCGAGATCAAGGCACTTGGAATTAATATCATTGATATTGTTTTCGATGAGTTTTAATTCTTCAACTTTTTGATTTGTCGTTTCTAGAGTACGTTCTAAATCATCAGCACGTCGTTGCACGCTCTCTAATAACAGTTGAACACGTTGTTTCTCTTTCACTGCGGTATCAGAATTTTTTTCCGATTCCATCATTTTCATATGGAGGGTCTAAATATGGCAAGAAAAAAAGATATAATAAGTCCATCAATACTAAAACGAAATATTTAGAAAAGTATAATTTGATCTAACGTACTTGGACTTCTTGTTGCTGCTTCTCGAAAGAAGTTCGTTGATTTTTAAGAGTGTTCTGAAGTTTCTTATTTTCTTCCAATGCTTGCTTGCAGACTAATTCTAAATCAGTATTTTGTTGTGTAAGTCTTTCTTTATTATCGTTCAATGATTCAATCTTCAACGAAAGCTTCTTTTTTTCCTTTTCCAATTCCAAAACGCGAGAGGAATTTTCATGGAATGAACTTTCTTTCAATGAATCGATTAAAGTATTTAAACGGCGATTTTCCAATTCCAATTTTAATGCTCGTGCCTGAGCATTGCTCGTTAATTGTTCAGACAGTCTATTATCATTGTGCACTAAAGACATTAATTAAATGTCACTAAACCATCTTCATTTGGAAAAAATAATTTTGTTAAAGGTAAAATTTGTTAAAACGCAAGTTTACCTGGTTCTTCAGAGTCACTAGATCCAGCTAATGCAGCTTCATTAGCAGCAGCTTTTGTTAATTGATGCAGTTGTGTATTTTCCTCCACAAGCTCTTGATATTTTTCTTTGTCAGCAGCACGTTCCTATAAATGATTTTCTGTTACATCTCATTATGTACGTTATATTTATTTATAATATTATAAAGTACTTGAAGTTCTTACTAATGCCATATCGTTAAGTAATTGCTTGTACTTAATAATTTCTGATTCAAGCTCCAATACTTTGTCTGCTCTGTTTCTTGACGAACTTAATTGTTCTTCAAGCATTTCTCTAGTCTCCATTAAAACTCTTAAATGCATAACAACAGTCATTAAATGTATTACAATTACTTTATTCATATTGTTCAAGTATTAGATTGTATAATATTAAAAATATATTACCTATTATCTTCACGTAGCTCTTCTATCCGAGTTTTATAAAATTCGATGTCTGTAAGTTTTTCTCTATATCGTGTTACTTCTATTTCTAAACGGTCTGCTCTGTCTGCTCTTTCAATTACAGCATCCAATTCATCTCTGTATGATTTAGCAGTACGAGCTTCGTGCATCAACTCTTGATTCTAAAATTATAAATGTCATATATTCACTATAAACATGTAAATTCAATATATATTATTCAGTATATACTACCTCTTGTCTTAGTTTTACAAGCAATGTTTTATTATGCTCTAGTTCTTCCTTACATTCAAGAAGAGCTTCCGTTTTTTCTTCTCTGTAAAAATTATATAAATATAATTATACTGTTATCAAATACCAAATTATATTAAATATTATTGGGATAGTTCTTTTTGTAACAATTATTTGCAATCGTACATTATTTTTAAAACTTTAATAAAACAATATTAATTAAATAACTATATATATTAATCAAATATCTTATTAATAGACAGTGATAACATGAATATACAATGTCATGTAAATTCTAATATATAAATATAATTTTTCTTGAAATAAATGCAACAAATAAAAATCATTTATTCTATTTTCTACTCATTTCGTTTATAAAAATTTAACCTCTTGCTAGTTAAACTTCGATTTATTGAGCATTCTATAATAAAATAAATAGAAAGTTAACATTTTACAAAATACGTACAATTCTTGACGCTGTTTTCGAACTTTAGATTTCCAATCAGCCAATTCAACTGCATAATGATGATTATCTTCTCTTTCCGTTTTAGTGACAGGATGGGATTGTTGCACCTTACTTATGTCTTCAGATTCCGCACTGATAGACGAATCGTTTCGTTCAACGCTATCATCTAACACTGTGTCCCTCCATTTCTGTTTTTCGCAAAATGTAATATCATATAATTGTAATATCGAACACTTATAGATTTTGTACAAATAAGAGATTGGTATGTACCTCCCGATATAAATACAATTCTTGGATCCATTTTTTTATTTGGACAAACAGATAACCCATATTTGCATTTTCCATAGCATCCTGCGTAATGACTATATCTTGGTGATCCGTAACCTGGATAGATTAAGATATCATTTTTTTTGTATAAATTCCACTAATATTATCTTTTCAATTCTATTAATTTAGTTTGTAGTAGTATCTATCTTTATTAGTAACTACTTTAACTGATATAATACCTGTTTAATGCACTCTACTATCGCAAGCTGCATATCAACGTGTAGAGTTTTTATCTTGGTAATAAACTTTTCTTTATTCGGACACTGGACAGCACATCCAAGAAGTAATAACAGCAATAACTTCATATCAGCTATGTACAACTCTGGCTCCTTTCCCAAATTTGCAACGTCGGGTAATTTTAAAATCACATGATCTAACTCCTCCTCATAAAACTGCTTCATGTTTTGTATCACGGTCTTTAAATTTTTCGTACGAATAACGGGATTATTATTGGACGGCACTACTTCATCATGCAATGGCTCTGGATTGCTACAATAAAAACCAAATATTATATTTTAACAATGTTCCATGACAATTGCATTGATATAACTCAATGGATACTTTCCATTTAATGACACAAAGCGACACACGCATCATTTTATCTTTCTTTTCAGTAACAAAGATAGAATGACACTTGTGTCGTCAAAGATGGAAAGAGCACCCAATATCTTGTATACTAAAAGACTCACATCTGTAGGAAGACACTATGCAATAAGACTCCGTCTACTAAGTCTTCATAGTTCGCCAATACATTGGGGTCTTCCAAACAGCTAGCAAACTAAAGCAACACAAAAAGAATACATGATTAAAGGCCGATTATTCCACCTTTTGCTAAATTTTACCTGTTAAATAAGTAGCAAGATTACCCAATCACATGCGCGAATTGCCAAATTTACCAAGAAAGTAAAATTTACCAAAAGGTAGAACAACTGGCCCTAATGTGATTGAATCCCAATATATAAGTTGCTTTCCATTTATACAAAAAATTTTCAGATAATTTTCATTTGTGACATCATTGGCCTATTCTTTTTAGCTGAACTTCTTGCATGGTCCATTTTTTCTCTTTTTCTCTTCAACGTGGAGAGAAAAGGAAGAAAAATGAGCCATGCAAGAACTTTAGCTAAAAAGAACAAACCTCATGACTCAGTTGAATGCATGTTCGTACTAACAAGTAAAATCAACTGAGTTTTTACCCATAATAATCTATATAAGCTTAAAACTGTGTTTTACTGAATCTTAGCTTTGTTTTCTATAGCTAAACTAGTATATACTTGTGGAACTTAAAATGAGACAAGTATATGTTTGATTTTTGATAAAAGTAAGAAAGACAATTCTAGTACAGAAATAAAAAACAGACGTCTTGTTAACTCACATTAAAAGAGAAATTATAAATCTGTGTTGTTATGCGATAACTTTGTCACCAAAGTAAGCAAGTAGACATCATTATCTCTAAGCATAAAGTATTCAAAATAACTTTAGATTGAGCATCACTTGTGTGAAAATGGAAAGCAACTATAGTTTAGCATAGAATAGCAACAATCCTACCATACTTTCTCACACATATCAACAACAGGTCTGTTCGTTTTAGCTAAATTTCTTTCACAATTCATCTCTTCTTTTCTTTTCACATTAAAAAAACAAAGGAGAAAAGATAAATTGTACACAAGAAATTCAGCTAAAAAGAACATGCTTAGGGAAACATTAGAGTTTCATAACTAAGGAAACTCACCCAGGTGACCAGTGGCCCCGCCAAGAAATCATCAATTTCCGAGGAGGCCATTTTCGTAAAACTTGACGCAGGACGAGAGTATATTCGGTTATCATCTGTGTGTCAACAATGACGTTATCTTTCCCACGACGGGACACCGTGAGGGGGAATCGGTGCCGTCGGAGGCTGTCGCGCGTCGTTTCTCGTCGTCCTATAAATTAGTCGCGCACGAGCAGCGCGATTCCACAGCAAGGATCTACCGAAATCTACCGCAGCGATAAGAAACCTCCCTCAAATCGTTGCACGGTCACGTTGACGGATCACTGTCGCACGCGACTCGGACGTCGCGGATGAGGCGCGGATCATCGGCGCTTTCGACGCTTTAACGTTCGTCATTCGCGCGAGAAGAGGAACGGTACCGTCTAGTTTTGACCGAGCCGAAACTTGTCTCGTCGCGAACGAGTAGCCGGTACGACGAAAATCCTCAGGACTCTCACAGCTGATCGTTTTCATAACAAAAACATCAAGAACGCGATCATGGTGAGCGTCGCGCAGACTCGATCGAACGCGATTGGCCAATTGTAAAAGTGCCTTTACATGGGAGCATCAAGCGTCGAATATCTTCGTAGAAACTTATTGCGCATGATTTTGAATCTCCTATAATTCCAGCTACTTTTTAATAAAAAATGGTTTCTTTTAATAAAAAAATCGTAAAAGAAGTTACGTTTTGATATACGCTATACTGTCTTAATATGCAACGCTGAAATTATATTTGTTAATTACATCACATAATGTAAATTACAAGATTCCATTACCAGTAGTGTCCATATACATTGCGTCCAATGCATTTCAATTAAAATAAATATATCACTGCGCATGCTCTGACCAGAGAGAAATCTGAGAGAGGCCATGCCGGTTTTTTTCCTATTAAGTCTTGTGTCCACGATGCTAGAAATCGGTCCGAGACCTCGGATGAAGAAAGAATTGACCAATCGCAATGGTCATGTGATCAAATTGTTCAAATGTGATTTGTTAATTTTTTCTCTGTCCGAGATCTCGGACCGATTTCTAGCATCGTGGACACAAGGCTTTAGAGGCTCTGCACAAGAAAAGGAACAGGGAATAGAGAATAAGAATTTCAACCTATCAGAAATCATGTATTGTGGAATATACAGTTTCTGATAGGTTGAAATTCTTGTTCTCTGTTCCCTGTACCTTTTATTGTGCGAAGCCCCTTAGGAATCAGACTACGCATTGAAGATTGAGATTGAAGATTGAAAGATTGAAATTTAACTAATCAAAACAATAGGAGCTAAAATTCCTTTGTCTTCGTCGGTCAAATTTCAATTTTCAATCTTTAATCCAATCTTCAATGCGGAGTCTGATTCTGGCTTTAACCATCGAAATCGCCCGTACACTACCGCCAGTACATCCATTTTCAATTTGAGAACTACGAGATATACATTTTCTGACACTATCGATAAAATCGTATTGTCGAAAGTATAGATGTGGTTCGTCTTTGTACTAAATCGTCAGGATAGAAGCATGCCAACTATTCATAGGAGGGATAGTTTAATGGGTCCTCGAACGAAAAAATTTTAACTTCGCATCTCCTACATATAAAAGTTGCTGAATTTTAATAAATGGAATTGTGTGTGTGAAAATTCAAACAAAGTTAATTTAGTGAATTTTGTCTTATAATATTTATCTTATAATATTTTATAAAATTACGAAGTTATGTTTCTTTATGCAAATTTTCAGCCCGTTTTTACTAAACATAATTACTAGTATGTATCAAAGTCTCTATAATTACTGGCAATTATAGAGATTTTTAATAAATTAAATCTTTTCTAAATACATACATATATTGTCAATTTAAGGTATAATTTAGCAAAAACGAGCTATAGAGGCCCTCCACCACCCCTCCCCCGCCAATTTTATTGGCGGTCCTCTTTTCTTTGTGTAAGTGTACTTACCCATAAAAAAAACGAATTACTAATAAATTTAGTAGCCCGTTTTTGCAGGTAAGTATATTTTTAATTTTTTTTTTATTTTTATGTCTCTAATATTATTTTATTGTATTTGGCTAATGAAATTGCAATAACTTTTATACTATTATTCTTTATTGTAATCCTTTATGCAATTCGATATTACAATTACAATAATTATTTACAATACAATATACAATTATAAATGCTGTTCAAAATATAATAAAAATGATTATATAGAAGCATAATTAACAAATTTTAGTAACGCGGGATTATACGAATACGTCGAAAATACATACGATAACACAAATTTTTCTAAACCATAATGTTTAATAAAATATTGATAAACGTAGAAGAAATACTAACAACAATTAGATTATATTTACTATTAATTATTAATTTGTGAATA
>NW_017299891.1:914-1245 GCF_001594075.2 Trachymyrmex cornetzi | reverse complement strand
CACTGGATCTCATGAGAAAAAAAATTTTTAATTCGTTAAAAATTCACTTATTTTTGGCTTGTATAGCTGTCACTTAATATATATTTGCTTGATATAAAAGTTTTAGAGTCCATATTATGAAAATAAGCGTGCAGCTGAGGTCACATTATTGAAACGAACGATACCGAGTTTGTAGAGCTAAGATTGAAAGTCTAGAAAAAAAGTATCGTCTCTCTCCGAATGGAAAATACGTGTACACGTAATTTATGTAAATTATATAGAACTCTTTGTCTCGTCAAAAAGAAACGGGAACTCTATTCAGAACTCCTGAGTACTATAGTTGGGGTGCTAA
>NW_017299891.1:0-552 GCF_001594075.2 Trachymyrmex cornetzi | reverse complement strand
CGACTAGTTTACCTCTAGCCACGCTACATCTATTATCTTTTGAGTTGCATTTTCTTATAGGCGGAATATAATATGTTTCTTTCACTTCCTTATATAGGGAAAACTTTTATTATATCGTCCGATATATTATCAAAATCGTCATTTGTAAGACGGCTAGAAAAATTTATTAGAATTACACAAATTTAACACAATTCAAAAAAAGTAGATGTAAAAATAATATTTCACATCAAGGATATCAATATTTAAATTTTTTATCATGAAATGCCTATATTAATATAACAATATATTGTCCCAAAGAAATTAAATGAATCATTAAATGTTCAATTATACAATGAAAGAAAGTTGTAAAAATCTACAATATTTTAGAATTTGATAACATAAAATTAAACCATAAAAAATTATCATTTTTACATACATACCGAAATGGTTCGATATTTAAAAATTGCACGATTATATCAACTAAAAATATTTGACAGGTACTGTCTAATTCTTCAGAACTGTACAATGCTAAAATAGCTTGGCCTGTTCTACAAGAGTTCAGTACCGTATTCA
>NW_017299890.1:130714-139284 GCF_001594075.2 Trachymyrmex cornetzi | reverse complement strand
TCAAAACGTAAACTTTGAGGTATCAAGAGTACGTGAATCGATAAAAAATAAAACGTGAAATTCAAAATTCTTCTGTAAATATATACGTAGACTATTAGAGACTAAGATTAAAATTCAAATTAAAAATAACCCATTAAAAAAAAATCAAGTTTAGTGAATTTTGCTTTAATTGGTTAAATTTAAATTACATTTTAATCTCTAATCTGATATGGATATTATCCCCATTTTCACCAATGAGTATTAATTTAAATCTCGGTTACTCTTTATCTTTTTCTAATTCTTATAAGTAGAAAAAAAAATGAAAAGTAAGTTGAAATTAAAGTTAATCTACATTGGCGGAAATGGACATTAGAGGGCTCGAATTAGATTAACTAACGGCGTATCGAATCGAAGCATGGCATCGTCAAGAAAAACACTTCAACCTATTATCGATCGTATAAATATGGCAAGCAAAGTTGCAGTTTTGTTTATTGCCTCCGCGACGACTCCATTCGTAAACAACTGGAGCTTAGTGACAGCGATATCGTCACGAAATTAATTGTTAACCAATGTAGAAAATGAAATTTGAGAGCGCCGCTTTTCCATTTTAGACTCTCGTTGAGAGATCGTGTGATCAAATAAGGGAAGCAAGATGATCGTAACGGCACGTGCGAAAATTACATGGTTCACGTAACAAAGTGCTGGTCTAATTCTTTCAATTACATTGTCGCCGCTCGCTCAACTCGGTTCGGCTCGGCTCGGCTCTCACGGCGCGACGTCGCCGCGAATGGTTATTGTCAAGAAGCCCCGCAGCCGCGGCTTCGTATTACCCGGGAGACTCTCTCGCCTAACGCGAAATGACGGGTTTACCGGGTTTATGGCGCGCATCCCGTTCAAGGTACATTACCTTTTCGCCTGAAAGGTGGAAGTCGTCCGAGAGAGATTGCGCCCGAACAAATCCCGTTCGCCGTTTATTAATACTCGTACATTTCGCGCCACGTCGTACACGGTGTCTCAGAATAGGCGGCAAATGGTCGCGCGGCGTTGCTCCTTACGGATACGCGAGGCGAGATCATCACTCAACTGTGCTTGTGGATCATCGACCTTTCTCTTATACAAACTGTTCAAAGTCTCGAAAACCGTTTCACATATATTGTAAAGGTAATTTTGATCCAGTCAGGATAACTTTTGTCTAAGTTTAAAAAAAATGCCTAGACACAACACGCATGTCCAAAATTACAAGAAGTCTTCAAACGTTTATTTTCATTTACAACTAATAACCGGAAGCACACATTGTTACCAATTACAACGTTCGTATAACTTTCAACTCATACTGAGCGAATTTTATTATATTAAACAACTGTGAGTTTTATTATATTATTGCTTGCGATTGAGAGCGAATTGTAATTTTTATATATTTTAACTTTGTAATATTTTCACCGTTCTATTTTTGTGTATTAACATTGATAATGATCCAACAGGGATCGAAACGTTTGTTTGTGTTCTATTGTTTATTGCAAATTAAAGTTTTATATTCTGACTAAATGACATATTTATCCTGTGATTTTTTAAAAATTTCTTTTTCTAACGACTAACTTTTAGGCTCGTAGCCCTTTTTCTTTCATTTTCTTACAACGTTTTTAAGACATCTTTTGTCCTGATTTTGACATGCGAGTTGTTTTGGCACTATCAACATTTGTACCAAAGTTACTCTATTTTACTGTACAGAAACATCTTGCATACAGAAAAATGTCAATTTATTACTAAGAAGCGTTTACTCCATTTACTTTCTTTCTTTTAAGTAATGGTTATCTTTAACAAAGAATATTTTCTTATAATATAATCTTAAAAAATACTTTTTTGAAATTTTAGAAAAACTATTACGTACGTAATAAGAATCTTTTTTTAATACTATAAAGTTAAAGTTGCGCAAAGAAATGACTTTATATAATAAGCAAATTGGTTTAATAATCTTGATTAAAGTATTAAACTTATTAGAATTTTCAGAATACATTTTGAATAAATTTGAAGTTTGTAATAAACTTAAGATAGATTTAGCGGATATATGAATTTTTGAAATATTTGAATCAAATATTACTTACGTACACAGTATATGTTTTTCTGTGTGGAGTAAAAGATTATTTTTCAAAAGATTTGTTAATTTTTATAGAACGGGCAAATCATTGTAGTGAAATAGTATCACATTATATTTTGAAACAAATCTTGCTCAGAAAAACTGCAAGGTCTTAGAAATGAACTCCCATCCTCTAAAGATTAATTTGAAACGCCATAGATTTTAAGTTACAAGAAAACATTTTAACCGAAATTAATAAAAAATCAAAAGTTGGAATATTTCCCCTCAGCTTTGAACGAATGATATCCATCAATTAATTGCATCGCAAGGCCGGCGAAAATATTATAGGGGTTTAAACTGGAGCACTGGGTCAATCTGTCTGCGATCTATGGAGATACGAGATAATCTGCACAGAAAGTTCGCACGACTTACGTCGCGGGCGCGAAAAACCCGACGATCTATTGCGCGACGACGGTCGCCCAGCCGCCAATTAGCAGCGGCTCGAGACATCGAGCAATAAGAAGGGACAAAAAGCGGTGTGCGCTGTGGTGGTGAGTAACGCTGTAAATGGAGCTCGTTAATTGGAGACCCTCCGTGAGTAGGAGCCATAGTAGCGTCGTCCTATAATTGCGAAATCCCGATTTATCGAGAAGTCACGGCGGTTGCCTGAAAATGTCTTGCGCCAACAATTGTAATATTAACGTTACTATGTTAAACGGAGCTAATTGTAAAAGCGCTTTGCAGAGAATCGACTTGTGTCTTGGAGCCAAGTATCACTCCTTTTATATCACATTTTTATATCTAAATTAATTTAACGATGCATCTCCGGACAGTTGTTTCATATTAAATTATAAATATTTTAAATAAAATTTCTATTTTAACGAACGTTAATCTTGTTTACACATATTTATCAAAATGTCGTACATAATTGGAAATTTGTTTATCTTTTAAAGATAAAATGGAAAAGCACTCCGTTAACTATTCGCCAATAACAAATTGTTCGATCTTTTTTAATTTCACCTCTACATCTACATATAATGAAAAGTTTCATGCAGTTGTTGGTGGACAATAGCAACGTCGCTCGTAAAGCGATTAATTTGCATTCACTCATAGGACAACAGACCTTCGAGCGTATGCTGACCCAGATGGAATTAATGCACAACGTCGTGGATCTCGATCGCCCGATCTCGATTCACGGCGAGCAAATTGCCGAGACATTAATCACACGACCCGTGCCCTCCCGCTTCGCCTTCCCGCGATCGTTCTAAGTCGCGATTCGCATCGACAACACCTACCCGGGCAACACAACTCGCGACGTCGTGCCGCTATCGCGCGCGCGATGTATTTACGAGATCGTAATAACATAACACCCGATTCAACGACGCGGAGACGAGGTAGAGGAACTATGACGGGACTGCATTCTCCTCTGGAACAATGTAGCTCGCGATACAGCACGATCGAGCATATCCGTTTAGGAGAGATAAAGATGAAGTCGGTATGGCGTAAAACTTGATACATTCGCGATATTCATTTCCTAAATGGATTGCTATAAATAGAGAAAAGAGCTAGAAAAATTGATTTTGTATTCTTTGTAAATTTTGAAGACATAAGTCTGTTCATATTGCTTGCACCTTTTGGCATAACGTCGTGAAAAAAATTTACTACAATCTTAATACATATTTCTTTAAATAATACTAGGTATTTACTTATATTAAATAAATATTTATTCAATAAAAAAATAATAGTTCAATCAAATTAATGGTTTTTGTATCATCGAATATATGTTTACATTTAATAATATTTACTTAGGTCGGTATTTATAATTGATTCTCATTTTAAGTCCGTTTTAGGTAATTAATAATATTTAGGATCATCATAAGAGATTACTTAAGACGGTCCTAAATGGAAATCCGACTATGAATATCGTCCTTAGAACTATTCATACAAATAATTATTAAAATTTAGTATTTTTTCTCTCTTTTCAACGTCCAAATATATATATTTATCTCGTTTTAAATTAAAAAATTATTTCAGATTTTAAGCAATGCGAACAAACCTAAAAAGCTAACCAAAAAATTTCTAGGCATTACGTGATAGTTATTTTTTCATTCATTGACAGAAATTTTTTTCCAATTATTATAAATTCATAAATATATTTTAATACAACTTTGTAAAACTTATATTTTAATAATTTATTGTAATATAAAAAACACTTATATGCAACATCGGAATACAGTCTACGACATCTCATAATTCTAGTGTAAATTCTTCCGAGGAGAACAAGACTGCGAAATAAGAAAAAAAAATTATTTAATGGTCTTCGGTATCTACGAATCACTAAGGATACATGGACAGCTATTTCCTGGAGCATCGGGAAAGAGAAAGAGAGAAGAGACCGATTAAGTGTCGACATATTTCACGGAAAACGGGAACTGTCACGAATACACGGATGTAGCGCGAAAAGAAAGGAAGCGATCAAGAGTGCGCATTTCGATTCGTACCTCGGGAAGAATAAGAACGACAATGACTTTACTTTTCGCGAGTCGTGTGATACAATGGAATAACATCGCAATACAATGATGTTTGGAAAGATTAATATCGTTAGGCTGAAACTATTTTTCTTTGCACTTAAAATTAAAACACGAATTAGCGGTCGTTCAGCGCGCGAATTAAATATTAACCGTTTCATTGTTAATATCTTCGTTAAACGAAATTGTTTATTCTGTAAAAGAGTAATTTGCTACGTGATTCTATTTGATTTGAAATTCGTACAAAGTGAACAATCATAAGCACCAACGGTCCCTATAATACAGTCGCATTTCAAACGCGATATTTTATATGACGAGCATGAAAAATAAAATGATCCTCTTTTACCCTTTGATCACCACCATTTTCCTGATATCCAGATGAGCCACTTTTCAATTGCAACATTCTCTCATTGCGTTATATTCGGACATATTTATTTTTCGGTAAAGCGATACTGCGCCGATACGGAAAGCGTTTTATAAAACAATTTCATAAAATTGAATATAACTTCCACATGGGGCAGAGAAACGTTTATAAATTAATAAAAATTTATCATACGGATTCATGATTTTTACTAAACAGGGCGCCCTCTAATTACTTTTTCATTGTTATTCGCTTTCTCTCTTCTGTTACCCTTTTTTTTTCCACTGTCACAAACAGTACATTTCATTTCCGTTTACTCGGTTACCGCAATGGAAGACGCGGGATTAAATCCGATCCCTGCAGGCGCGATTATGCCATTACTCGTTTAACTCTGTTCCGCACATCCTCCGATGCACCGCGAGACATCTTAACGAGCGCGACATGACGGACGAACTACGGCATTTAATGTCCCCTACGAGCTTCACGAGTCCCGCTACTACACTCCGAGAAAATATAAAGTCGCCATTATTCGCTGCAAACGCATTCCGCGGGCGAATTTGATTTCCTGCACTTCCTGGACTTTATCGTACCGTCGGTCGCGTTACTCCTTCCCTACGTGGTCGTAATAGAAATTGCTCGCTCTCAGCCCGATATTGGACGATGGCCAGACGAATCGGCTTAGAGCCAAAACGATGTCACACACAAAGCGACAACGCAACGGCGGCGACGCACGGCAAATATTACGCGAGCTCGACGATATACTCGACCGTTCATCAATTTGATCACCGAGACAAATGCGCGTTTATCGGCGATTTCGGTCGCGAACCGAGTAACCTTGCATCCTTTTCCACTGAAAGGTCATAAAGCCGGTCCCATAAATCACGAGACCCCGAGCTGAAGGAACTCGATTTTCATCTCTACGCAGAAGCCGCTACGCGATGTTCCATGGCTTCGCCGCGGAGGGTTATTCATCGTGTTGTATTCGCTGTTGGATCGTTCAATTAAGACTATATCTTTTCAATAATATCGATCCGCGAGTTATTTATCTATATCTCAATAATCTGACGATCGCGATACGAGTCACGATTAATAACTTAAGTAACAAGAGCCGGCGCTACAATATCTCATTCCGCATATAATTATGTATACAATTCAAGGTTACTAAGACGAGTGGTCCGCAAATCGTGTAGCTATTAATAACTTTAAGAAAATTAAAAGATACAAGTTGCGGGAAAGTTTGAGATTGACAGAAATTGATACACTGAGAAAAGAATTAAATATTTATTTAAATACTGCCAACTAAACATTCACTTACAACAAATTTTTATTTAATAAAAAGAAGTGATTGTTAAATCAAATTAATGCTTTTTTTGTATTATACCAAATAAATATATTTTTATATATTTAATAAATATTTAGTTGGTACTATTTAAATAAATATTTATTGAAATTTAGGATATTTTTTTCTCAGTGTAAAAATATAATATAATCAATAAACGATACATAAAAAGAATGATTTTGCTGAATTATATAAAAATTAGATCTGAAAATAAATTTGTTGGGCCATCAAAATAAATATATGTACGATTCTCAAACTTATTGTTAGAATGTCAAAACTTTTTGCAGCGTTGCTCTGGTTGCTCATCATGCTTGAAATTTCTGTGTTTATTTTGATAGTCCAACAAAATTATTTTATCTATATTTAGCTAAATTTTTAGATATTTCAGTAAAAATTGATTATCCTCTTCTTTTTCTTGAACTCTCCTTAAATTATAATATCAAACTTTTTATCTAGAAACGTAAAAATTCGACTGGAAATTTATGTCCAACACGTTTGTATGGTACATCTTGTACAATATGAGTTTGAGGAAGTGGCATAAGAGATATTATCACGGTCGCGGAAGTCCAGGCGCGTCCTACGGTCGTGAAAAGAAAGCCTTTTCTATATCGTTGTGACGGTACGTCGTGAATTTTAGCACCTTTTTACCAGCAGCTCGACAAACGCTATTCCTTCTCGTTCCCACACACATACACGCTCGCACATACACGGACACACCGGGTACAACATTCTCCGTTTGCCGTGTTCTCGTCGTCGGCCGTTTCACTTAGCGCGCATATCTCCGGCATTTAGCGTGGATGGTTGCTGGGCGCTAATAAGACACCTGCCGGCTGATAACGCGAAGAGAGAATGGTGAAACGAGCCGCCTCTTCCCTGTCTCTTACGAAACTGCCCGAGAACCGAGTCGATGCAAATTCCATCGGTCATCGTCATCGTAGTCGCCGGTGCAACCTCCGGGTATACATCGCCGCAGAAAATATCTCGGATGCTCAACGGTTGAACGAACGGCATTCCTATGCAGCTGCTATGCATCTTCTTCCCGCATCAAGGAAAAATGTTTTTGGAAATATAGTTTTTAACGCAGGGTTGTCACAAATTCCTCATCTTAAAATTCCATAACTTTGTCCTGATTTCCAGATAAAATTTCATTATTTTCCCCGATTTTCAACAATATTTTTAAACTTTTTGTATTTTCGTCCTGATTTGGAAACTAAATATTTAATATTAAAAAAAATCAATTTAACGTAGCAATATAAATTACTATTAAAGTTGCTGACACTACTTCTGCATTTTTAATTGTTAAGTTGGTAACATTCGAAAATTGCACAGATATATGTATTAAGTTTTTTTAAGCCAAGAATTTTAATTTTCCAGAAAGTTTTACGAAATTCCCTGAATTTTTCCTGATTTCTCTGACAGTTTTCAATTTTCATGACAATTCCCTGATTTCTCTGATTTCCAGTTTTGTGACAATCGTATAACATGACTACCGTGTGACGCAAAAAATTTAAATTCCTCGTTCAACGAAGGTTATACACGCAGAAATTTACGTGAATCCTGAATCACGGTGTATTCTTTAGCTATCTCTTTCCTGGATTGTGACTTTGCGTACCGTCTTCGTATCCGGCGACATATGTACATGTGCAGGTACATTGAAAGCATCCGGTACGACATGTACTTTGAAATAAATTATACATGCTGCCTTAATCTATGTATATTAGTTTACCTTTCCTGCAATAATATCGCTCAACATGATTTGCTATATTGAAGGAAAAGTACTTGTCAGTATCAATATCCGCCTCGTAATTAAGACCTATAATTTCACGCTTATTATACAAAAAAGATAATTGCGGAGAAAGAATAATTACGTATATAAGAAAAATATAAGGAAATAATTTTTAAGGAAATTTAAATACTACAGGAAATTATTTTACGAATAATAAAATATTTTATTAATAGCAAAAATAATCCAAATATACAATCGACATTAATATTTCAAAACAACCTTTCCTATAGTATTCAAATTTCCTTAAAAAGTATTTTCCTTATATTTTCCTTAAAATTATTCTTTCGCTGCAATTATCACCTTTGTATTACAATTATAATTTTGAAATCTCAGGTCTTAATTACGAGACAAATATTGATATCGACAAGTACTTTTCCTTCAATAAAGCAAATCATGTTGAGCCTCAGGGTTAACAAGGCGCGATGGGATGTAGTTTGGAAGAGTCGACGAAGAGAATCGAGCGATGAGGGCAGGTGCATCGTCGGTGTTACACTCTCGCGGAG
>NW_017299890.1:102338-130509 GCF_001594075.2 Trachymyrmex cornetzi | reverse complement strand
AGATAAAGAGGAGAAGCAGCAGAAGAAGAGGTCGAGGCGAAGTTGTGGGCCGCAGGAATTGCGCGTACGAGGCAAAATAAAGGGAGAGAAAGGGACGTGGAAAAGCGAGGAATTGGGTCAAAAGACGGTAAAGGGAGAAAGAGACGAGTGTACGTACGAGTGCGTATGAGCAACCTGAATTCTCATTATCGTCGTAGTACTCGTCTTTCTTCCTTCCCTATCGTTCCTCCTGTCTCTCTCTCTATTTCTTTCTCCCTCTCTCCCTCTCTCCCTCTCTCTCTCTCTCTCTCTCTCTCTCTCTCTCTCTCTCTCTCTGTTCCGACAGGAAATAGAAACGCATTCGCCGTGCACGTCGGCCCCCGAGGCATCAACTAACGAGATCGTCCACCGTTATACTCGTTGTCTTACAATCCTGTCGTGCTGAATGACATTTAGCTGTAAAACCGTCCGTAGCAAATGGAATAAAATCACTCGATCTACTTCCGAGATTTTAATGCGTTTTAAATTGACGACCTATACTTAAACAAGCGTATAATATAGTTATAATATGGCGTACGTTAATTGACTCGACAAAATGTACACCCGTCGCGAGCTGCATGCGGGCGTAATGCGTTTACGCCGGTGAATTACAGGTGCGACATTATCGCGCGCCGTGTACGAGCTGTAATCACCGGAAATTTTTGTAACTTGTCGCTCTATCACTCTATCGCGTTTCTAATCGCCACGTCACGACAGTGTTCCTACTCACACACGTCAGAAACAATCAACGTTACAGAAACGCGAGAACGTATATTATATTTTATTGCACCTTGTTATGCAAAATTACGAAAAGCTATGTTGTAATTGAATAAATCAACTTAAAAGAGAAACCGTAAAAGAGAGTTACGTTATTTTAAATTTTAAACTTGAATTTCGATATAGGCTCCAACGAATAAATTCAAATAAATTGTAATAACAAGGCTGAGGAGCGAAGCTCCAGTTGTTAATGCTTACATGTGTATTTACAAAAGTAAAAATAATAAAATTGACAATGAAATTGTATTAAAAATAAAACATATGTTTCGACCTTTTTACATCAGACCATCTTCAGTACACATTATTTTGTCATAATTTAAATTATGATAATCAGCCTAAAGGGACAGACAGATAAAACATTTATTGCTGTTCAAAGGCAAAGCTTCTAAGAACATCCAGAAAGAATAAACGATCAAGAATGAAAAACGCAAAATAAGAAAAAAGAGAAGAGGAGATAGAAATCGCGTTAGTCTTCTTCCCGCGTCAAACAACGAGGGAGACTTACGTGATCGAGAAACGCGAAAAAGAACAATTTCTAGAACAATGGAAGATATGCGTCGTAAACCTATGCAAACGCATGGTGTGGCCTGAAATAATTGAGATATCGCGATGACGTAACAATGCACCGTGCGCGAATGCAACCGGTACGTATTATCGCGAATCTCGTCCAGACGTAACATTCGAGCTGGTCGCAGCTATCGTTTCGTGAAAACGAATAGGAGATAGAAGGCAAGAAGGTGTCCACACCGATACGAGAAGCGTACGACGCTATTTAACGTAGGAGACGTTCCGCGTATGCCGAGTAAGACGGGGATTGCTCCTTCGTCGTCTCGCCATCGATAAGATATATCTGTTGAAAGACGACGAAACCCGAGATGCACGAGACGAGATGAGCTATATACATCGGTTGATAAACGAGCGATAACGATTGAACCGATTTGTCCGAGCGCGTGAACTTGATGATGCGAAATCCTGTCGATGCGATCGCGAGAAGAAAACAGAATCGAATCCGGGCGCCTCGTTTGGAGCGAGCTATCGAATAACCAAGCGTAATAAAACGTGCGGTAAATATTATTTAGAGACAGGTCGGCGTATCTAAATATTTTATTTAACGACCGAGAAGAACGAAAGAATAACATACTGATTTACGATAGCTTTAAGATCTAAATAAATCTAATAAATTTAAAACGCTTGGTCATTTCGACAGAGAGAGATTACGCACGTATAGACGCGATCAATCCTGCGCCGACCCTTTAAAGACACCATCGATATTTTAATTATAAATTTTTGTAGATAAATTTATCTGTAAAAAATAAGTAAAATACGGCCTGACTTCTATGATGATAAAAAACTCGTTTAAGCTATAACCAGAATTTTTTAAATTTTTATATAATTCGGAATAATAAAAAATTTTAGTATGAGAACCGCCTAATTACAGTCACAGTTAAATATTGAAATAATATGTATTTAAATAAACTTTATCTCAGAAATATAATTTCGTACCGACAACTTTCGCGGACTCGAAATACAATCAAACTGAAATAATAATCTCTCCTATTAAATTAAATTTAAATTGGATCAAATTTAAGAAAATTATATTATTTCTGAGATAAATTTTTTTTGTATAAATACATATTTTAACATCTAACTTTAACCATAATAGACACTTCTCGTACTTAGTTGATTTATTTGTATAAATGGTTCTGTTTCTGATCTTAATAAAAAAATTGGCTCTGTTTCTCGAAGACCGATATTGTTGGTGGAAGAATTAAAATTCTACGTTGCTGACGAAGAGTTAATGATGTAAGCGTATATCGCAAAAATCTCGCCTACGCGTTTTAGGATTATGCGAGCACTATGCGTGACTCAACACATAAACGGTCAGCGCTATTAATTTCTTACGTATTTAACCCGAATGACCATCCTGAGATTGGCGGTGGCGGATATATGGCGTCTGCCGTATACGTGTATCCTGGCTGCGTTCAACGCATGCAAATATGGCGAACGCGCAGCCCCCGGTATCCGTATGGCGATGTTTCACCGCTGTGCTTACGACGCACGATCCTGACGTCGACCACAGACAAAAGAAAAAGAGAAAATCGAGACTCGCAGGGAAGTTGGCCAACGGTACGATCAGCTGACGCCACGTCCGAGTTGCCGCCGTACAGTAATCGGGAAACAGGATCAACGCTGAATCTTGCAAGAATCCTATCTTATCATCGCTTAGGAAACGTTGCAGAACAACCTTTTTTATAAAGTTAATTACTTTCATCATTGATAGAATGGGAAAAATTGCAAGAAATTAATTTTCTACCCCTATTGCTATCAATCACAGAAAATATTCTATACATATGAAATAATTGCAGTTTTTTAGCTAATGCACTTGTCAATGTGTATTACAGGATAATTCTCACTTCCAAAATGTTCACTTTTATCATGATTTTGAAAGCAAAATCTTCGTATCTATCAATGACCAAATTGATTCTATTTTTCAAAACGCTACAATTTTATTGTAAATTTGTTGCACAAGTGTTAAAATTGTAATTTCACAGAATTAAAGTGATATAAATGAACAGTTAAATATGAAAAAGACTATTTATATATTAAGATATCTCAGCGAGATATAAATGTTACGTCAGAATAAAAAGCTACGTTGTTACATCTTCAAATCCTCATTTTTTGCATATGATTTTCAGAATTGTTTTTTACAACTCTTTAAAATGTATTGAAAACTTTACAATACCTCCAAGCTCTATCAATTACAGTAAAATTCTGAAAACGAGGAGCAGACTTCACAGAAGTAGTGACAGAAGCAGAACAATTCTAAATGGATAAGCGTTTCGTTGGCAGCGATCACCGGTATGACAAATCAACAACTTATTAACTTCTTGCGTGGAGCTACACGAAGTGACCTGGTGACTCATTGCGAGATTAGTCGAGACGAATCTCTTCCTCTTTCGCCCCTTCCTCTCGCCAGGAATAACGCGCGTCGATGCATCGCGCGAGACGCGTATTCGGCCACAATCTTCGCCATATACGGTGACTATCAGCCGATTTGAAAGCATTGGGACGAATAAGCCCGGATCCTCATACGGACAACAGCGCTTTGACACCGAACACTGATTGGTAAAAAGCCGGTTGTGGGGGTAAAATTTACCTCCATCACCCGTTTTTCACCAATCAGCGTTCGGTGTCAAAGTGCTGTTACCCGTATGAGGATCCGGATTAAGGCGTGCTTCACGGCGAGAGTAAATATTACTTTTTTTTTTAAAGAGCTTTTTAAAATAGTTCGAAGCTGATTTTGCCGACAAAGTCGAGGCATTTAAAGTGAGAATAAAATTAACTAACGTTGTGATAAAACTGGTCGTAAAATTGTTAAGCAAGTGATAAAAATAACTTGGTTCTAAACGCACTTGTGACCTGCAAGTCCGCTATTTGACTATCTTCACGTCGCAAAGCGCATTCTACGATCCAAGAAAAAGTAGTCGTCAGACCGGTCCTAGCTAATTAAACGAAGACAAATCATTTGCCGTAGGGAAACTTGCGGAGTATTCTTTTATTTTCGCAGTTAGTATATTTCCGCGTAATTTCATTTACGCGCGTCGGGCAGCATGGAGCGTGGAAGCCCAGCGGAGTCTTTTCAACTGCTAGTTAGACTAGCAATCGTCTTTCATCTCAGATTAATCCGCAACTACCATAATCGATCATGCCGATCGCGCGACGCGCTTCGGGGATACATTTGAGACAGCTGAAACTGGTCAAGTATGAAAATTTAACGCGGAGACCCTGCATGGGAATCACTCGCGTGGAAATCCGTCCAAAGGCGTTTTTCCTGTTCCAATCGACTGATTAATTTCGACAATATTTTACCTTGAATCGCTTCCTTTTTCCGTACAATCGCGACATCATGCGTGAAATAGAAACATGAGAGTGTAGTGGTAGACTTTCTCATTTTCTTGATATTATTTCCCTTTTTATTATACATTACACATTAAGAATATTAATTGGCAAAAAAAGTCCGTGATCAAATGCAATTAGCAAGTTATGAGGCAGTATTTACATAATTTTTACGAAATTCATGCATAATATATACATATTCTCTTAACCATATTTCATTTTTAATAGAAACACTTGATAAAATGTTTCGGCATCTTCATTCATAACGACAAATTGGTCTTAAAAGTAAAACCTGAGTTTTATTTTAACGTTTTTAATTAACCAATTGGCTTATCGGCGGCCACTGAAAGACCGTATACATTCTACGTCTCCAGAAACCAGCTTCCGTAAAGAATTTCTCCATGAGAAATCAGGTGTTTTAATGGAACAAGACAAGGTATTACCATTCAACAGCTAAACGTTGACTATTAAAAGTTCACTGCGCCTATTTCCGATGCGCGTATCGACGACGTAGCATCGCGAAGGAAGCACAAACTGCGCAATTAAAAAGCACTAGGCTTCAAGACACGTTTCGTCTAGGTCGGACAGTTTTATGGATCGGGAACGCGAAAAATATGTGCAATGCAGGAACCTCGTTCTTCAACGCGAGTTATCTCTTCTCAAATGCATCATCCGTATGATGCATCCGCATTTTCCAGTATCAGTAATGCGTGTTACATGACATTCAGATACCTCGCCGGCGTCGCTCTTCGTTAATAATTCATTTTGACCTACGGCAATTATAAAGGTCACCACGTAAGATCACAGTGTAATGCGAAGGAATAGTATCGACGCAAAGATAAAATACCTTGAAATGTATCATTATCGATATTAAAGCGCATCATTTTTACAAAAACGATCAAGTAGCAATTACATTTAAAACTGACATTTAGAAACATGAATGTGAACGTTAAATTAAAATTGCACATGCATTTATATTTTTTAAACGTTTTATTCTAATGAATAAAAGTGAATGTTCTTAATGACAACAATAATTAATTTCTAAAATTAACTACTGAAAAAAATTTCTGGTAGAATTCTAATTGAGATAACCGGAATTCTGGTTAATACAATATTTCTGGTAAAATCTACTAGAATTCTTATTTTACCAAAATAATTATATCAATCAGAATCCTAGTTATCTCAACTAAAATTCTAGTAATTTAACTAGAAAATCCTGATTCGTCGATTTTCCACCAAAATTACTATTTAATCCAACAAGATCATTTTTCTCAGTGATGCCGTAATTAGTTTACCAATCTTTTTTTTTGCTACGTTTTATATTCGACGAAAATACAATCTTTTATGCTAGTTCGGCGAATTTGCAGACATCACTGGGGGAAAGCCGCGATATACTCATGGACAGAGGGTGCCATTAGACGCCGCACGCACATGCGGTGAACATATAGGTGAACCGAGTTATACGACGATACGCTGTGCTGCCAGAACATTATTTACGACCGCATCAGCGTCACGGCGGGTTCAGGCGATTAAATGCGGTTTTCCAGGTAGTTGCTTCTCGCGCGACCGAGATCAAGTTGCGAGTACCACGAAAAATGCAGGATAAAATCGCGCGCGATACGTGTACCCACTAAAAACAAACTATATCATCCGTACGCCAGAGCTATCTATCGCTCAGATGAAGTCTAATTTTTCAAATGTTAAAAAAAACTTGACCAAGTTTCGATTGCTTCCATTGTCCAAATACTTATCTATTGTTTCTATATAATATGAATTTTTAAAATAAAATAATTCATTTTTTTTATCGCCAAAAGTCTTAAACATTTTCACAATAGAGTCACATGTGGTTTAGCAAGATCTTTTTCTTTTACGATCTTATTGCTTAATGCTATTCTATAAATTTTTGATAGGGTAAACTCGGGTATGATGGCCATAATTTTTTTAAATGCAAAAAAAACATACATTTATTCTTGTTACTTTTCAACAATATTTGGGATATTACTTTCACTGAAGCTTAAAGTAACAAATACTATCGACATTAAAGAGAAAATACTTAACAGAACTTTAATTTTATCAAAATATTACAAAGTATGCATTGGCCATCTTATCTGATTTTTAGGGAAAAGATGGTCATGATACTAAGAAAGATAGCCATAGTTTATAAATAAACAGTGAAAATAAAAGTATTAATTATAGATCACATTGCAATTTACGTACCTTTATTGTGTATGTAATGTTGATTATGGCAGCTTAACTGTAATTTATTAGACATTATAACAGTTTTTAGCAGACACGTGCAAAACTTTGCAGATAGTCGAAAGAAAAAATATTAGATAATATTTATAATATTATTATTTTGAACAGTGTACTCATATGAACTACTATAAATATTGATTAACTTTAAGAATGACTATAAAAATGCACTATTTATCAATTATTGGAGAAATTATGGTCTATGGCCATCTTTTCCGTAAATGGCCATAATACCCTAGTTTACCCTATATAGAGCCTTCTTTAAAATGAGAGATTTTGTAGCATGAAATTATTAAATCTGGGACAATATGTCTTGAAACGATTCAAGACGGATCTTGTTGCAATTTGATAGTCCAGTATCGGTCGCAGAATGAAAAGAAATGGAATGAGAAAGCATTTTTTCTCGTATTGTAAGCCCGATTGCGACGGAGACGCGGCGTGAAGGCGCCAGGTCACGTAGCTAATCAGCGTCGTTCATTATGCGGAACAAAGAAAATTACGGTAACGTTGCTTGCGAGTGGCACGGCGACACGAAAATGCGCAGCGTTGCGTATACGCATGAATCCACACACTCGCGCGCCGTAGTTGACTGACGCTGTTTACGCTTACATCGCCCCTCGTGGTAGTTACAGAGCAAACTCGAAGAACCCCCGACTGTGTTTACACCATTCGTCTCCGCTGTACGTACGTGCCCCGGCACACCGTAGTGCATTTAAAATAACGTTACCTCGAGACGCATCGGACACATCCCGTGGGAGCAGAAATCGTGGAAACCTTTTCGCCACACCGACCTTTCACCACCGGCCGCTATATAGCCGTCAGAAAATGCAGACCCACGCGATTTCCTTTGCCTTTGAACGAGGAAGCACGGTTAAAAATCAAGCGCGCAGTTCTTTTGCAAGATTGCACGAGCCCAACTGACGTATTATATAGCGATGCAAGCGATCTCTGAACCCCGATTTCACTTCGATCCCTCAAAGTAGCACGGCCATTGTAATGATTTTCCACTGTTCGGCCGACCTCTGATTTGTCAATTCTATTGTCGACACACGAGTCGTGCCGTAAATGGCATTGCCGATGGCAAAACCGTGCCTTTAATAATTCCGGAGTTAAAACAAAGACCAGGAAAATTCTACAGATTCATTGATTGGAACACGCGTTTTAAACATTTTGCGATTATATGCACCAATATGTGTATACAATAACGTGCGAAATATTGATACGTCGAAATAATCTATTAGTTCATTTTGCATTTACACGTCCTTTGCTATTCTTATCTGTTTTAATGCAGTTTTATCAATTGTATAAGAGAAAGTAATTTTATGTAATCGTAAGCATTACGTAAAATTAAAAATTTTAATAAATAGATTATTTTCCTTTTCTTCCTATTTTTATGTCACTCTCCTTTGCTTTATAAGTTTTCATAACTAACTCAAAAAATATAATTTTCGAGTTATTACTGTAAATCAGGTGTTAGGTAAACATCATCTCATCAGTCCTAAAAAATAAACTAACTTCATAAAAACCGACACAACTCAAAAAGAGTGGCTAAAAAAATCATCACCACTAAAAAAGAATATAATTTTGAAGGGTTATGCAAGAGAAATTATAAAACATTTTATCGTATAAAAAATGATATTTTATCATGTTAATATATTCTTTTTTGTCGGTATTACTTGATTAGTCAACCATTTTCTGTCAAGTTAAAAATAGTTTTCCCCTTTTCTACAAAGAAACTCAATTTCTTAAACTGAGTTGTCATTTTGTAAAGTAAGGGAGCGATATGTAACACATTTCAAAGATTTATCCAGAATCCGTTCGTCGCATTCGCCGAGATAGTTGGCGGTGCAATATCCGCTCGGATGACCCGCGGCACGTATTAACAAAGTAGTTGTTACTTGAGCACAATAACGACCGAGGCAATAATCCAGCGCGCAACCGGGAATTGGCAGTAAATTTTTCGTTCCCGAACGATGCATCGCGTGTTTCACGGAGATAGTAAAGCCGACACCCACCCTTTTAGCGCCGGCTCGCTCGCTCGCAGACCGTATCGCGAAGTCGTTTGATCGTCGTAACGCAGTTCTTTTATTTGCCCCGCGGCATCGTTAGATCAAATTGTACGCGCGTCTTTTTACGAGTGACCTGGGAGGGACTCCGTTGAGCGCATCAAATCGCGCACACGTCATAGTAGGTAAAAGACATTGTTTCTCGGCACGAAGATTGGATCGAATATCGCGTTTAATATCACCCTATTACGTGGAAGAAACAAATCCCGTGACAATCAGAAGAAAAAAATTATTATTATTTAACCCTTACCGTACCATCTACAATTTGGTGCCTCATCCATACCATCAAGGGTCACTTCAAATCTCTTCGTTTTTTCACCTCTTCAAAATAATTTTAAAAATCTCTAAAAATTCACCAACATACTTTCAACTTTCTAGAATAAATATTGACTCTTTATTTTGGAAAATAATAAAGTGTAGTATAATTTATAATTACCGAAAGACTTAAAAAAATTTGCACGAACAGGAATCGCTCGGTCACTAGTTATTAGTACGGTAAGGGTTAAAATTATTGAACTGTTCATTTGAAAATTTTCCTTATATATTTCTTCCCTTATTTTCTTCCAATATATTTTCTATTTTTGCTTTCATTCCACCACTTTCCATCGAATGTTTACTCTCTTTTATAAAAATAGAGAAAGAATATGTTTGTGCTCTTGTCTTTTGTTTACTGTTACAGAATGGCTGCGTTCAAGCTGCAGTCCTAGCACCATTTGATAGTTTCGTAGGCCCGTCTAGAGGAGGACATTACGGTAAAGTACCTCGCCAATTCCGGAATTACGCCCGTTTGTGGAAATTTCCATGAAACGAGCGCTTAACGTCACCCAAAGGATCGCTTAAAACGCTTCTAGGAACGTTCGCCACGAACAACTTGCTTCTGACGAAGCGAAAACATTAACCCTCTGGGTATCGCGAGATTTTTGGTAGGTCTCATAAAAAAGAATGACGACCTTGCATTCATTTTTAAATTTCCCATGAATATCGAGAAAATAAAAATAAGAAATATATATATCCATTTTCTACAAGTTGATTTTTTTATAATTCAGTAAGGAAAAAATAATTCAAGTCAAATAGTTTTTAACACAAATACACAGAATTAAAAATAAAATAAAATAAAAAACTGAAAGGTGCATTTATGTTTATCTTACAAATTGTACTGTACTCGTAATAACGTAATCGTCAATGTGTATCACTTTGAAAGTTTTCAGCTTGCATTACAGACTGAAGGGACATAAGAAGATACTGCGACTCGTTCCGAGTCGGCTATCTCAGAGGGGGAGAGGCAAGGGCAAACACAAATAGCAGTAGGCCGGCTGACATTAAATTTGCATTTATATTGTGTTCCGTAATTTATGACACCGACTTATCTTACGTGGTGGATGTACGTACTCTCGTAATTGTTTTCGTTGCGTGTGTACACGCGCAACGTCGTCGGAGCAATTGAGCCAAATGGAAAAAAAAAGAAACGAAAAAAAAAGGGAAGAAAGCGAACAGAGACAGGCAGAAGCGAGCGGTAAATGGAGAAAAGGTTGCGAAAAGAATATATGAAGAAAAGGCAGAAACTGCTTCAGGAAAAATTAAAGCAACGAAGCGTACAATTCTCTTAGACGAAAAATCCGCATTTCAAAATCCTGCATCTTTATTTCAAATCCCGACATACTCTAAGATTTCGGATTCTATAAAATTCTTAAGTCGTATAAGGTAAACGTCTCCCAGTGACTGAACATTTACGCAAAACTTTATTTGTTTATATTATTATTAATATGTCAAATAATTTATTTAAATATAATATTATAATTTTATTATAATCTTTAAATACAATTAAATTAAATAATATAACAAAAAAAAAGCATTAGAGATTAATAATAATAAATTTTGTGCAAGTGGATCCAAACATAAGTAATATGTCCAATTACATTTATCTCATTTGTGAATTCAAAGAATCGTGCATTTGGGAAGGATAATTTCAAAGGCTGAAAAAAGTTTCCGGATCAAACTTTAACGTTATCTGATATTACCTAATGTTTGCGAGAATAATAGATCGCGTTGCGGAGTACAGATCGCTATAGGCGCCACGTGCTCTCTCTTTCTCCGCGGCGACCTACCTCAACCGTATTGTTAGAGTTCCAGGCTAATTGCGTCGTTTGTGGAATCGCGGTGCACGGGAGCCGTGCTCTTCTCAAGCCCCGGGAGGGTAAGGAAGGGGACCAAAGACTTCGCCATCGAGCATCTTCAGCTTCTACTTCTTGTCCTGTGGCAGGAACGCCAGGTCGCTTTCTTTGCCAAACGGCCGTCGTGCCTGTCTTTATTATCGGCATCCCCGGCATTCCGCAATTTGTTTCGTAACCGGGTAAATGTTATTCTACCGAGACTTTATCGTCGAACGCGCAATGACGGTTAGGTATTTGCGACGGCGATTCTCAACCGCTGCCGTGTATATGCCCGAGAGGTAGCTCGCGGGGAGACTGATGTCGTGAATTATTCATTCAATTTGTATCACCGGTATTCGCGTTTTTATAGCGAATTATTCTTGCGTCGAATCTATCATTTCTAATGCGTTCGTTCCACTTACGACGTTCGTTCGTTACAAGAAAATTTCTTGAACGAAACGATCCACGTTAGAAATGACATTGTAATTCAACAGAGCCTTACAATATTAAATTGCAAATTAATCGTATGTCTTGCAAGATATTAATATAAAAAATAATAAATGCATATTACTCTTATTCCAAAAGTGACTAAAAAAATTAAATTTCCCAGGCAAAGAGAAAAATTATTTTTTAACTTGACAGAAAATTATTGACTATAAAATTGGCAAAAAAAAGTATATTCTTAAGATAATCAAATGTTATTTTTATCATTTTTGATTCATAATCCTTAAATATGTTTGATAAACTTTAGTTTTTTCTTAATATATTTTTTAGTTATTATCACATAAATAATGAGTTTTAAATAATGGTTATACTCGTTTTAATTGCAATTACATTTACTGAATAAAAATGTTTATTTTATTTATCATTTGTACCTTGATATTTTACTATGCATCAATATTTAAAATTGTCATAATTTATAATAGATTTTTTTATGAAAGAATTATGCATATATGATTATTATTATTAACATTATAGCAGTAATAATCATAAAAATGAAATTCCTAACTATAATTACTTTATCATGCAGTTACAAATACGAAACATTTTTCTCAGTGTAACTCAATCATAATAATTAACTACTTTTTTTTTAGTTGTGCTACTTTTGAAGTAAGAGATCCACATGTTTTTTTGCTAAATCTAGAATATCTTATCACATATATCTAGAATATCTATCTAGAAATCTAGAATATCTTATCGTATATACTATCTAGAATCCTGAAAATCTTATCATGTATATCAAACGTTTAATATAACTTTCGATAAATAGCACCGGCAATTCTTCCTTCAAAGGAAAATTATCGAAGCTACAAAGGATTATTCGTGATATACGACAAGATAATAGTCTTTCAGATCACATTATACGTGTTGAGAGCGGTACACGAGCCTCGTAGCCTGCGGCACGACAGTGTTCCGCTCAGAAATCGCACATCGCACGTTAGAAATTAGATTTCGCAGGAACGGGGAAATGATCAGCGACACGCGAAAGTGCCGGGCAGTAGCGACTCCGGGAATTACTTCCGGCCGCATATTGACTAATTAGGCTAATGACTCGCCGAAAACGGAATGGAAGCCACCCTCCTCCACGTGTACACACGAAATCAAGTGCGCGGAGACTTAATTGAGCGTGTTTCTTTTCGACCTGCCGTTTGATAATTTCGCTGATAACCACTACGTTTCCCTTTTATAAAAAAAAAAAATCACCCAATTTAAAGAATTGCTGCACCGTACTGGAACGATCCTTATCTTCGAAGCAACCGAGTTACGTGGCTGCATGTTTCACAGCCAGAAATCGCTATATTATACTAACATGATTTTAATCTTCGAGGAATACATGGGGCCAAAAATACAAGAGAGATCTTACTTACGTGATCTCGAAAAAGTAATTTTCATTTTAATCGTGAACCTCGTACAAAGTTACAAAAGTTTATCCAATGTTAAACGACAAGAATCTTGAGAACAGGAAAATTAAAATGACATAAAATTTATTGAATTAAAAAATTCGATATTGTCCTCTTATCTAAAATTTTATCGATGATTAATAAAGGCTTTGTAGCACAAAATTTTCCTATGACTAACTTTTCTCTTCCGGTCATTTCAGAGGCTAAATTTTCATGCTCTTCGAAGCTTCGTTAGGTGTAATGCGATAGTCGAGGGTTTAATAAATTCGGGTCATCGTACCGCACGTAATTCGACTTTATTCGTGGGCACTATCGAGCGATGAGCCTTTCTCGCGAACCACGATCGTTGTTTGTGTTGGCCGATACTATTATAATTCATGCGCGCCGTAATGACGTCACGGTGCGTTTGATAAACAATAAGTCGATATGGATATTTACATTTCCGGTCCGATTCAAATTTTAGTGGAGGATATAATCAAGCCGGCCGAAAGTAAACTGGGTCAACGAAGGAAGAATTCAGAATCTTGCACGAAACTGCAATTATACGCGAGGCTTATTTACGAGAATTGATTAAAGAATACCTATCATTATACATATCATTAACTAACCTGGCTAGAAAACGGAGGAGTCTTGTTCTATATACTATTCTTGGAGTGCATGCAATGCGAGATATTCATAGAGATTTTATATCTCCATAATGTCTCCAATTTTATCTGTAGTATTTGCAACCGCAAAAAAATTACGAAAATATCGATTATACACTGAAAGAATTGATTACATTATCAGTTTCTGACAAAATATCGCAGTACGGAGAAAACGTTGACAAATTCAAAATTTTCCCAGTAAAAAATCCCTTATTTCCCTCTATTCTTCTTCATAAACGGCCTGAAAAAAATGGCGCAAATAGTCTTCGACGGCAGAAAACGCTCCAGAAGCTTTACCGATAACACACTTTACACACGATTCTATCCTATATGTTCACGCTCGAGAATCTCGTGTCGCTACTTGCTCCATTTTGCAACACGATATCAACTTGCGGTTTGCCGAGGTACTCGATGCAGAAGGGGACAGGCAGGCTGGAAACTAGGCCGATAATGTCAGGAGACAGTGAAGCATCGGAATTGCATAAAGAGACATCGTCATCATTGTCAGGACTATTCTTAAAGCTTTATAAATTCTTTTACCATCTTTCATCCCCGGCCGTCTAAATGATTACGCGTGAAAGAAACTTGCTTATAAAAGGGCGTAACACAATGATTAAAATAACGTAGTGAGAGAAATGTCGTTCGCCGATTGGGGGATGATTAACAATACGATGCGTCTTAGGAACATCGACGGAAAAGACTTAGGCCCGCCTAAGTATGCACCTGGGGTCGATGCATCCGCGGTGAATAACGAGGCGAAACTCGGCGGTATCTTATAATTCTCGCTAAAAGCATCCTTACACCAGCGAATTCCTCGAAGCGACACGAGGTCAAACTGGTGTTACGGATCGATACCATCGAGAGGGGAAAGAGCGCGTCGGGGCCAATGAAGACCACGTGGAAGATGAGGATGATAATAATAACAATAATGATGACGACGGTGACGATAATTACGATAATAAAAAGGATAAATGATGGGGCCGCGATATTCGCGATTTTAACATTAACAACGTCAGGTGAAGAGGAACGACGAGACGAAGGTTGAGATGTATGTGGAAAAGTAAGAGAAGAGGCGAGAAATCGCGCCCGCTAATGAAGGAACGTGTGTTGAACAAGTGCAGATATCTGTTCATACAGGCGTCATATATACACGCCACTGTAATTGCATTAATAAGCAAGCGTCTAACAACGCTCTTCCGCGAATTGACCTTACCGCTCAAGAAAAGGGAACGTACACAGAAGAAAGGAATAGGAGGCCAAAGTGCAAAGTCAGCTTTATCGTTTAATTAGGCGCAAGATACGCGCAAATGTCTGTGTTGATTTTGCAGAATTACACCGAGATCGGTGTCCGTCCGTGTAACCATTAACCCCTGCGCAATTTCCTTTCACGCAAGCACGATCCAAATTAGCTCTCTATAATGATAGGATCGAACTATTAAACTCAAATAAATGAGATTATTACTGAGTAAAAAAATATATTGCAAAATTTAACCATACCATCTACAATTTGGTGCCTCATCCATACCATCAAGGATCACTTCAAATCTCTTTGTTTTTTCACCTCTTCAAAATAATTCAAAAAATCTCTAAAAATTCACCAACATACTTTCAACCTTCTAGAATAAATATTGACTGTTTATTTTGGAAAATAATAAAATGTAGTATAATTTATAATTACCGAAAGACTCAAAGAAACTTGCACGAGCAGGAATCGCTCGGTCACTAGTTACCCATATTAGTACGGTAAGGGTTAATATTTATTTAACAATGCTTCAAGTTTAAAACATAAATCCGTGTTTTCCCGACGTAACATCGTATCCCATGCTACAAGTTAATTCTTTTACGTTCTACTTCGTGTGATTACTTGGCCGTTTTCGTCGAACAATGTCTCCGTCGAATAGAATACATTATCGACGGAAGGCCGGCGCAACAAACTAGAAAGTGGAAAATGAGGGTTTACGAAGTTGCGCATGCAACCGGCGATCGGGAACAACCGTAACGATCGACTTCCGCAAAGTCCTGCGACTCTAGAAAACGGCCGAGCGCGACCGAGGAATGTCGAAAGGAAGTCGCAAAGAAGAGAGAGAGAGAAAAAAGAGATCTAATAAACGGCACTGTCGCCGTTGCGAGCACGCACAACACACGCACGGCGACGATAATAATCGCAATAATAATCGGGGCATGGCCCTAACGACGTCATAATTACCAGCGTGACTAATTCTAATTGTCTTTACACGGCGACGGGTCTGCAACACTTTCGTAATTATGATCGATGGCGACCGAACGGTGCACCGAGCTTCTCGGTAAGTGTATGCACGCGCCACTATTGTGCTCCAGGAAACCTTCCGCGAAGGGAAAATCCGTCCGGCATGATGACGGGAAGGGTGACGATGACAAATGGCCGATTTCACCGCTTGAACAAGTACCGGAGAACCCTGTGATATCTGCGCGAGGCTCTCTCGTCGTAAAATAACTCCGTTCAACCAGAGCGAGTATAAAACTGTCCGATCCCCTTCTCTCCCTCACTGTGTGTACCGTTCAAATGTCTTCATCAAATACATGGAAGACACCAACGTCCATCTTGATTTTCTTTTCCTCGCCGGATATTAATATTCGACAATTTCGTTCTTTACGAGGAAAACAAATTTAGTGCCTTCCACAAAACTGACTATTTGGTTGTGAGGCAAAACTATTGATTTAGTTGAGCCATTTTTTTTTAACAGCAACCAAATATTTTGTTTATGTAACAAAAAATTTAGTTGCTTCCGCGAAATACATTCTCTGCTTTGTAAATAATAAAAATATTAGTTTTAAACCAACTAAAAAATTTAGTCCGCATAAAATTAATAAAGTTTTGTTTCGGTACATTTTAATCAAAAATATTTGTTCGGTATATTTCAATCAAATTTTTGTTGTTACAGCAAAATTTCGGTTCGCAGAATAATATTTTTCCTAGTTTGAAAGCCGAACGGATTTTATTTCAAATCATTCGGTGTTTTCGAAATTGATATTGTTTGCACGAATACCGAGTCAAATTGAGAGATTGAATTATTATCAATAACATTAAGAATTGGATTGCGACGAAATCGTAATGCGATTTAACGGATGATACGTTTAGTTTAATATAGCAGGATTGCGAGAGCTGCGGACGGGGTGGAGGGAGTTGAAACAATATCGCTTTGAGTTACGTGCACGGTAGGTTGCAATCAAAACGTACTAACTCCATTATCCATCGGGAACTAAGTTAAATCATACGCCGGAGATAAACTGATACATTAACCAGGCGAATACTCGCCTGTACGCACTTAAGGTAAGCTGTAGGAACAGAACCAACGGGATTTGATTCGTCGAGGATGATTAAATGATTCAGCGATTAATTTAGATCCGCGTTCCGCTCATCGGCATCGTCGGTCGTCTGCTCCATTTCGATATGTTTCAATTACTGATTTGAGAAATTCCTCGAAACCTCTCTTGATTGACAAGCTCTATTGCGTATCAAAGGCTTAAAGACTTAGCAATACACATATCGTTAAAATGCTACTATAATAAATATCGTATCATGCCGAAAGATAATATCCTGAAGGAAATTGTGAGTTCCAAGTTGAGAAAAATAAGAGAAACGAAGTCAAACATTCATCACAAGACACTGCATCGTTTATTTTTCACAGTAAGAGACTTATATTTTCATTACATTTGACAAAAGATATACCGTTGCAGCTATATGTTAAATAATAAAATATCATAAATGTGTCTCACTGATCTCGAGTCTCTATTCTCTTCTTGTACACAGCTAAAAATGAAATGGAGCTCTAAGAGACGTTGGTCTAATGAGTGCAAACAACCGGGGTAGAGCAAAGATTAATTTATAATCATAAAATCGAGTGCACCACGAAAGTTCTAAGAGCTATCTGAACTGAGAGAGTAACACGCCGCGTAGTATCACCTTTTTTCCTTAGCACGGCATCTGCTCCGGCGAATTAAGCAAGAGAGACCAATATTTCCCGTCTCTGGCACCTGCTGCGGACGCGCAGGCAAAAAGCAAGTCTGGCTAACACCAGGAGAGCTCGTTCAGAGTTAATTAAAGGTTTAATCATTTTCTGTTCGACCAAGAAAATAATCGCGCAATTCAATAAAATCGCCGACTTGGCCTTATCACACAATTAATTAAAGGTTTAATCATTTTCTGTTCGACCAAGAAAATAATCGCGCAATTCAATAAAATCGCGTATCAGCCGACTTGGCCTTATCACACATCTGACAGCTGAGTCCGCGCTGTATACTCCGCTCGTGGAATGTACGTGGATATCTGTGAAAGCGGATAATCCGGCTGCTAGTGAATGGAGAGACGGAAGTCGTGCAAACAAAATACAAGCCGCGTGCCTGCACGTGCGATGGAAAAAAACGTTTGGTTGAACTGTCGGAAGATTTCATGCGTGAAGAACAGAGGAAATGATTAATCGTTTGTACGAGAAAGCAATTGCGTGCGTAAGTACACACAGAAAAATACATATTGTGTTAAAATATTAATTACTTGTTTCAAAAGTTTATACAGATACGTCATACTCTCGTTTTGATAACATTCTATTTGTTTCATTAATACCGTTGTTGAAAAAAAATTGATAAGAGTATTACTTGAATTAAAATAATACTGTTGATATTATATATAACATCATTTTTCTAATGTATATCTACAAATCTATCGTAAGTTCAAACATCATTCAAAATATATTCCGAAAATTCTAGTAAGTTAGACCTTAATCAAGATTATTAAATTAAAACACTCGATTTATTTATTAGATAAAGTCGTTTCTTTGATCAATTTTAAAGTATTTTTCAAAAGAAAATAAATTGTTGTTTTGAGCACATAATAATAATTTTTTTTTAATTTACAGTAAATACATTTTAAGATTATTATCAAGAAAATATTCTTCGTTAAACATAATTATTACCTAAAAAAAAAAAAAAAGAAAATTGAGTAATCACTTTTCTTAGCAATAGAATGATGTTGCTTCTGTGTGTATAAATAAATTTTACGATGAGAACCGTTTACTAACAATAATTCTTCCGTATAAAAGATAAATGTGCGTTCTCTATCTCTACAGAAGAAAGATGCTTGGCAAAATAATATATTCGGGAAACAATAACATTCTCTAATTTACCGCGTCTCCTTTAGGTAGACGGTAGATTAGCATACCAAATCCGCTAAAGTTTTGACGGGCGCTAAACTTATTTACGTAAAGTTCCGGCGTTAATTCCGTGATTACCGTGGAATACGAGCCCAGAGAGCAGGAACTTATGTCTACTCGTGTTTCAATTTGCGTTAGTCAGATTCCACAACTCGCCGCGAGATAGTCTCGAATGTCCTACCGAGTGCGTGCATATAAGAGAGAAGTGTAGCAGGGGAGACGGCGACTCCAGCGGCGCGTCAACGCCTCCGGTGAGCAATCTGCGACCTTTTACGGTATACTTTTACGACCGCTTCGCGTGGCGGTGACGCTCGCCGAAGGCATCGTACCAGAGCCCTAAGTTCGTTATAGCATTTACGCGTCTATCGGGAGCATTCTACAAAATATACCAAAATATTAAGTTTTCAACGTTTACCTTTTGATGGTTATTAGGTGGTTATAACCATCTCTGAAAATTATTATTATTATTATTACTACTATATTTATTGTGCATAAAGACTACAGAAAATTGTGATAAAAGAGAGATAGATTACAGAAATATAGTATATACACAATTGATGAAGCGCCAACAAGACTGCTGCTGTTAACCCTCCCAGTAGACAAACGAATTAACATATGGCAAAAAACACTGATTACAATTATAATGAAACAATAATAGAACAGCATATACACGGAGATGCTTATCCCAGTACATTTAGTGCATTTAGTGTTGCAATATCAATATAAATTTTGAAGCTACTGAGCGAAACGATGGAAGTGAGGGGGGTGATCTGTAAAATTATGTAAAGAGATTTTTGACTAATATAAAACAATTCAAGATACAATAGTGATAAAAATTAAATTCTCTCGAAAAAATCTATAATAAAATTCTATCTAAAAAAACCTATCAAAAGACAAACGTTAAAAAATTAAGATTATTTATAATTTTTATCATTATTATGGCTTCTTAAATGGTTAGCACATATCCTATAGTTTTCACTCTATATTATTATTTGGACTCTTTAAAGTAAAAATTCTTCAAGAATGCAATTCAAAAGAATCATTAATTGTGTTAAATTAAACTGTATTTCTATCCTAGGAGATTTTTACTTTAGACTACGATACGATTTGAGCTGGGTAGACTTTACAATTTCATGTTTTAGACTATTTAAAATTCCATCATTTTATGATTAACATTCGATAAATATATTTTCATCCAAAATATTAAAAAAAACCTGCACCGAGAGGTCTTTTATGCTATTTTACAAGATCGCTTCTTCGGATTGCTTGTAAATCGAACAACGCGGGTGATCTGGACACTGCACTACGTTCGAGATGCATTCCTCAGGCACAATACTGACGCGTAAAAGGCACGTTACGCGAAGAAGCGCGAACGTGTCTACCGACTGTTTCGCGTGTAACGATACGCAGGAATGCGACGAGAGCGACGAACGCGATACACAATATCGGCTTTACGAGACTCCGGCAGCTTTATTACTTCTCCGTAAGCATCAACCCTTGCAGTCCAGCATTACGGCCGCGATCAGTCGCATATATTCGCGAAGAGCACAATATGATCAACGGCAAATGGCTTTATGTAGAAGCCTTATTGCAACGCCACACAAATTCTTTTCTTTGTGCAGTAGCCATTAATTTGCACAAAAACAAGCATATATAAGTGTTATTTTTAAAACTACAATGACGTGATTTGCACGAAATGAGAAACATATCTATATATAAGATTAATTCTCTAAAACAATAATCAGATTTTGTAGGTATATTCGTATAATTATGTACAAATTCAAATAAAAAAACCATTCATTCCTCTATCTTTCTTCCTACATTCCAACAAATCACTAACAGCACAGAATACCGTTGCATTTAGAGGATCTAGAAAAAACACTAAAGAAAAGTGGGAAAGAAGCAGAGAAATACCTAGGTGTACTGCGCTGTAACGAATCTCGCTTCGCGATGCGACACGATTTGAGCTGACGCAGCAGAGATTATCATCGTGGCGTCGCATTGTCTTTCGCAAACGAAAATAAATTCTCCGGAGAGTAACGCCTATCTTATCACCTCGGGATGATCCTCGCAACCGATCGGAGATAGAGTATCGTACCATTTTCTTTTCCCTTTCAGATATTATACCTTATGTATGTATCTAATTTCACGCTCCGCCGAAAGCTATCATTTGTTCCTCGCGCGTGTGCAGATATCCAAAAATTTCTATTGCCTTCATTCATTCTTTTGATATCACTTATCGTCATAAGTTTTCGAAATATATGTTTGAAAATGTGTCATACTTATAAATTTCTTTTTTTATATATTCGGATTAAAATCCTCCGGAGCTGACGGTGGATCTATTCGACCCAAATCTCTTTGCCAAAAATGTCAAACAATTCAATTTTCTTTGTGTTACATCTGCAAGTTTGGATTATTCTTATTAAAATATATTTAGTATTCATTCTTTTTTATACGAGTCATTTTAATTCTTTGAAATTAATTAGTTTGAAACTAATTTTTTTAATTAACATAAATTAAATAGGTCTTACAGACTCAGCGTTAGTAATTGTATTACATATTTTGGCGTCAGCTGCGAAGGATTGATGTATTTCTAAAAATTATGGAAAATACAACGCGGTTCTTAAAAATGTCGAGCAATTTTAAAGTTAAGTAAAATACGGATAAGTGTTATTGTTATTGTTTAAAAATCTATTCCATCCGCATAAAAAATATCCGATATTGCTGTACGATTACATAATAACAGCTCACGTCTCCACATCGCGCATTTGTTTCCGAATCAGAAGCATTGATATCGTTCACACGAATTTACTCCCTCTTCCGCCAATCTTCGAGATTACAGACTCGAAAATTCCCCGGGTGTTGTCCAATCAGGGACGATTTCTGTCTCGAGAATTCAGGACACGCTCTCCTGTCCGGAGATGCGCTGTCCAACGATTACACAATTGCAGATACAACGACACCGTTTTCCATCGCGATCCTTGCACTACTCATTTATAATAGCCTCAACAAATCTAAAACCCTGTCACGGAAATCCTTATTAGAAGTTCAGTCGTAGAAGTAACGAAAAAAGGTCGAAAATTCGACCTATGTATCTGTTATCGTCTTAAATACAATAAATCGAACAATGTAATCTAATGGATACACTATACTGTCTAGTGAAATCAGGATACATAATAAATTGAATACAAGAAAATAAATAACATTCAGGAATGCAAGCACATACACAAAAAATGTTTTCAGATTCAAATGGCTGTTGACTAGAATTTAGATTACTAAAATGGCTAAAAATCGGAGCTTTCCAAAGATTAAACTAATAACAATCTTTAGCAATATCCTGTAATAAATAAAATTATTGAAGCCGCGATATACATAAAATAATCACTGCATAGGCATATATGTGCACATTTCACTCAACTATGCGCGCCAATTTGTTACCATTAATTAAGGAAATCGCTACCTACGTCGAATCGCTTTACAGAATCAAAGTTATGCGAATCAATGCGGAATGAGCGCGAGCGAGAGGTTCGACTCGTGAAATCTCAGCCGGCCTACGCACGAGTTACGTAATTCACGAGTTGACGTAATTGCGCGGAATGCGTATATCTCTGTAATGAGATCACCTTGCAGAGCGACGGTTGCCGCCGCTTGCACCGCAACGCAATGGCATCCGCACGCCTGAGGTAATCGACCGGCTGTGCGTGTTACGCAATTCTTAACTGGGTTCCAGGAGACTCCGATTCCACGTAGCCGCGATGTCGCGAGAGGTAAATGAACGTTCTCCCCAGGGTCGCTCTCGACAGCGATAGGTCGAACTGTACAAGATAACCGGTAAGACGGAAAAAAATTCGCTATTATTATAAATCCCTAAACGTTTTATTGGCAACGGTATATAATTAAAACCTACACAAGTACACGTGTTTTAATTAAAGCGTAGGTTTTAATTATACAGTGTATCCACTTTCTTCTAGAACTCGTGAAATTAGTCTTAAAATTTTGCAGAAATTAAGAATACTGGAATTAAGTTTGATATTTCTCAAACTTAAAATTAATTTTCTCAATCTCCTAGAAAAAAATTTAATTAATTAAATTGCACAACAAAATTATTCGTTTATAATTAAATTATTTTTTATAATTAAAAAATCTATCCATTTAACGCTCTAATGCGCTACAAAAATTACTGATTGCAGAAGAGAAAAATAAGGAATTCGTGAGGAATATTCGAAGGCACGTCTGGCAAAAGAAAAAAAAGCAAAAGAGAATGGTTAAGAAAATATCCCGTCCCTGATTATCTATGATGTGTCTCACTCGTATTCCACAAAGATACGTCAACCGAAATATTCTCTTCGCGATACTTTTTATCCTCACCGAAAAAGCACTTCAGGTTGCATCTCTTCGCGAGTTTGTCGAAAAGATACGATCGATGATGCTTTTGCCATGTAAGTCTATTCAACGTTCTCTCAGCTATATCTTTGCGCGCTAGTGCAAAGTACTTTTATACTAGATTTTCATCACATTCAATCGTACGCGGAAGCTACTATATTAATTCTAAATCTAATATTTTCCTGTTATTTTAAGATATCTTCAGTTAGTAATAATAAAAGAAATTCGCGTAGGAAATCCTAACCATAGATAAAATCGAGAGCAAATCCTCGCGTGCGGATAACAGATCCTTGGCTACCTTCTCTCGTCTACTTTACGAGTAAATACTCTCCTAAAAACACTTGCAAAGTGCAGCTCATCGTAAATATGTCCTCTTACCACGACTTTACGTAGTACTGCTTAATTTAAAGTGGCTGAGTCAAACACGAAATTTAAAAACGGTGAAAAGAGATCCTCATACGTTATATAAGAAATAACTCGTGACATCGTAGATTAACAAAGTTAATTTCAGAAATTTGTTTCTGAAATTAAAAAGTTAAATTAAATACGGCAGAAAATACTTTCAAAATGGCAGAAAAAGGATACAATCAGAACGATACAGAGAATAATACCTACAAAAAAGCAAATAATACTGATATTAAAAATTCATGCATTTTCTTATGTAGAATGTCAAATGTAAATAACATGACTAAACATAGCTGTCAACAGAGAAAGGAAATGTGAACGCAGGACAATCATAAATCGCGAATTAAAGTTATAATATATTCAGTCTGTTCTAAAAAATGATTACGAAAATAAGCAAGGGTAAAAAAAAACCAACAAACTATATAGAAGAGAAATACCCAAGTCGAACGAAGAAGTAGACGAGCGAGCAAAGAGGAACAAGTCGGACTCGGTGCTTTCGCCAAGTTCCAAGTTGATGACAAGACCCGAATGACGGGCATACAATACCGCGGAAAGGCTGCCTTTCCTATAGAAGATGAATTCCTGATTACGAGGGCACACGTTGGCCCAAATACAATGTCAAGATGGCAATCGATAAGCCGTTGCGGAATTACACCAAATTGGCGTAACGTTGCTAAACCTATCGAACATCGTCAGCAGATGTTTCGATTACCGATTACTAAGGAAATTGCATTCATAAAAGTGAATAGTTGCCTTTTATTAATTTTATGCAAAAAAAAACGTAATACGTATAACATGCATCATCATATAACAAAAATTGAGTACAGACACTTTTTTAAACTGATTGTACACTAACAGGTACTCGAGTTTGTATAATGCAAATAATATCATTTGTCTTCCCCGCTAAAATTGGTCGGCAAAAAATGTTCACACAATGCGGAAGAATAGCTCGGTATTTTAAGGATTACGGGAAAGTCGTATGTCGCGTGAATGTCATCATCCAGCGTCAAAGCCTCCAAGGAATACGAGGACGACGGTAGGGCACAATGGACGCGCGGCCGCCACCAGTTTGGTCCACTTTCGGGGAGAAAAAAAGAAAACGGGAAACGAGTGAGGAGCACAATGTCCGTAATGGCGAAAGGGAGGAGAGGAGAGGAGAGAGGAGAGGCGAAGAGAGAGGCATACGAGAGAGGAGGGCGGAAGAGGAACAGGGCGGTGGTGGTGCGGCGACGAGGGAGCGAGCCGACGCGGGGGGTGCGGGAGAGAGAGGTGTCTTGAGGCCGACGCCCAGATCGATGCTCTCGTCTGAGGTTCCTGTAGGCGGAGGCTGTGCAGAATTCCCGGCTGTGCGGAGAGAAGGACCCCCGTGTTCTTCTCGCCGCGTGCCAACCCTTCTCTTCTTCTTCTTCTTCTTCTTCTTCTTCTCCTCCTCCTGCTTCTTCTTCCCCCGCCTGTTCCGGCATGGAACGGGAGAGAGAATTCCGAGCCCCGCCGACTGTACGAAACAACGGCCGCCTCCTCTTCCGCCAGAGTTTCAACCGGCTTTCGACGGGATCAAGTTCGCTTCCGGTCCGATCACCGCGCGAGAGGAAATACGGCGGTCGGTCGGTAGCGACAGGACGACAGCATCGTGATGCGGAAATACATACGCGGACTGTCACGTACAAACCCCGACCCTCTACCAGATGCGGTAAAGTCCGCCATTGTACGCGCCACGGAATATACTTTGCTCGTGATCAAAGAGCAGATATTTTTCATGTAAGCGTTCGTTGTAATAAATAATTTTTAAACATTAAAAATTAAATTTTTTTATTTATTATTTCTTTTTTTCCCCAAACATATTCCTTTTAATAATATTGATATTATCCTTGAAAAAAAAAAAGAGTCGAAAACAATTGGAATGTATAGACTTGATTGAATTATAACGAAATCTCTCTAATCTGCCATTTCTGTCGAAATTTATATCGCACGAGGTACATCGGAGCGACGACATGTCGAGACAGGCAAGCAGAGAACAAGACAGGAGAAGAGGTCCACTCGAAGCTTTCGCGCACACTAAACGATTCATCGCCATTCATGCGCGTACTAGGAGGGCCCATTGTGCGATATTACGGCCCTCGAGGGAGACGGGCTGCGTGGCTTAAAGGCGCATGTGACAAATGCCTTTATTCGCTTTCCCTGCTGTATATCGGCGACGGTACGCACATCGCGTGAACAATATTTGAACATGCGATAACGTTAGATCGGGAAACGTCGATACTCCACTGCTTGCAACAGGAAAAGCAAATCCGTTCACGTCTTCAAAGCAAATCCGGTAGAATTAACTGTCTCTTTATAATAGAAAAAAATGTGAGAACTACATTAGGCAATAATTACTTTTAATGTGCATGGATGTCTTATTTCATATTATTTAAATATGCGTGAATTTAATGTTTCTTATACATGAGATAAAAAATAAAATTATAAATGTCATCGATGATTACTTAAATGAGTATACTATAAATGTGATAATTAAAAAAAATCATGACTCGACAGTAACAGAAAGAAGGTTCGATCGATATGACAGTGATTGAAATAAGGTGAACACTTTAATTACGCGGAAAATGAGTAATATACCTTTACGAAGAATTGTAAGATTAAATGATTCCTAGAAGAATATGTTTAAAAATACGATATTTCGAATAGAAAGGACATATATTTCTCCCGTTCGTATTAGCACCGGTTGTCGGTGTGATCAACGGGTCATATCCGGTGACTGTTAAAAAGCTTCATTTTTCAAACGAGCTTATTCCTCCGCTCTCTTAATTACACGCCGAGGTTTTACAATCCTCTCTCCATCTCGCGAATAAAACGCAAATGATTAATGACGCAAGCGTGTCACAACGTAGTTCCACAACGTAACAGTTAATCAGACTCAAAATGAGAGTCAACTTGGACTATATCGCGTTTATCGGATCCAGTGTTACAGCAAAATTAATTAAAAGTATCGACAAGACGACTTACGAGACTCCATATCATCTTGAATGCAACCTTGATTACGCTATCGGATACCTGACGACGAATGGGGAATTGACCAAACTTACCTGTAAAAAATAAAAGATAATCTGTTAATACAATTTTTTTTTATTGTAGATAAAAAACAGTAAATAGAGTACAAAAAGAGATGTATCGGTCATAAAGGGGTATATAAATGATATTGATAACGGCGGCTAAGTCGAATTAACATTGAAAATTTATTTTCTAATAATTGACAATCGTTTAATCTTTAGCACAGCTCGGTCGATGTTCTCCGAGAAAGACGAATGTCCAATATTTAATGTAACGCACAAGAGAACGTTGATTCGCGCTATCGGCGCACGTTCACGGCGGCATGCACGCACAATGTAATTCACCGAGCGTGGTCGGTTTACGTAACGCGCTCAGTGAATGAATCAGAGGTTACGTTAGTTCACTTTATCTATAGCTCGTAACTCTTTCCCCCGCGTTATTTTTTTTTTCCCGGTTCAGTTTTTCATTCAGAGCCGCAGTTCTCGCGCGATCGGGCGCCAGTCGGAGCTCTCGTGTCGCGTGTTGAAAGAGGGAGCCTAGAGCACATCCTTGACTCTCTGACATAATAACAATATTGTGTTTTTATATGGGCGAGTCACATGCTGCACGACTCATTTAGATAACTAGATAATGAAAGAATCGAGCATAATAACTTTAATTTACCCCGCAAAATTGTATTGCATTGATTGAAAAGATGATTCGAATCGGAACATGACAGCCGATAATTTGATGTCTAAGTTTATGCATAAAAATGCATTTTCCATGAAAGGAATATAAATAAGTTATTAAGAAATGCACCGTAAGATTTTTAGATTTCGCATATTATTATAAACATGTAAATCCGCAAAGACGTAGTGCTATATATTTTATTTCAACATTTATTTAAAACACTAATATTAAGAATTCTTTACAGCCTATTATTTTATTTATACTTTTGGGAGAAATTGATAAAAAAAATACATCCACACAATGAGAAAAATGTCTAGTTGGAAATAGAAACGAAACGAAAAATTCTGATTCGTCCATTTCCGATTAGAATTTCAATTAATTCAACCAGACACTTTTCTCAGATATATACACCGAAAAAATTTACTAAATCTTGATATATATATTTTTAAATAGTACTAAGTAAAAGCGTTTACTTTAGTAATTAAATATGTACTCAATAAATAAAATGAGTTCAATCAAATTAATAGTTTTCGCATCAAATAAATGTATGTCCACATTTAATATTTATTTAGAACTATTCAAACGAATATTTATTAAAATTTAATATTTCGTCAATGTACCATAAAATTATCGTAATTTTGATAAGTAATTAATTATCTTCACGTTTTGTGAATCATACGTTTATTAAAATAGCTAGCAGAACGTGTCGAGTCTTTCCTCTTGGGATACCACTGGAAACGCTTTGCCGTTACGGTCCTGAGCTGTCGATGGCAG
>NW_017299890.1:93950-102291 GCF_001594075.2 Trachymyrmex cornetzi | reverse complement strand
CCCCCCCCCCCCCCCCCCCCGCCGCCGCCGTCGTTGCTGCCTCGTCGTCGCAAGTTGCACGCTGCGTGTCTATGTTTAGACGAACCAGTACGTCACATCCGGTAGCCCGTGGCCCCTTCGCTCGCCCGCTCGCTCTCTCGCGCCTCGTCTCGCCGCGCTACGTCCCTCGCGCGGCGCGGCGCGCCGCGACTCGCCGCGCAAGATATCCAACAACCTCCCGCGAGCAACGCGAACTGAATCGAATCCGAACGTGACCCAAGCTGAATTATGGCAGCGACCTTCGGGCAAGTCGCGGCCAGCCGCCGGTTGCTCTCCCGCGCCGACACCAAGGCTGACCGAATTGTAACACGGTCACGGAGACTTCCTGTTTATTACCGCAGGTTGCAGTGTCTGTCCTATAAAGCCCATTCTACATAAGACGCAGGTCGCAGATCGCAAGTGAAACGTATTTCAGATTGTAATAGGTTGCAGACTGCAATATACGTAGGACGCAGGACGCGAAAGTTCAAGTTCAGCCTTTCAACTTTCTGCGTCCTGCGTCCTACAATCGAATCGTAATTAAAATACGTTAGGCTAGTTTCTGGTTTTGCGACCTGCGACCCGCGTTCTGCGTCTTATGTAGCATGGGCTTAAGGAAAAATTCCTGCGAATACATTTCGCAATGTGTCGCGCGAAAAACAACGTAGGTACGCGATGAGATTCTCCAGCAAGATATGCCATACGACGAACAATTTACTCAAAAATGTGTTGAATCGCCAAGCAGCAGTTGAGGAAAATCAAATCTAAGATATGCAATTCGCTCATTTTTGCAAAACATTGTTCACAGGAGAGTTTCAAGTTTGAAAATAAATTCGGCACGCGGTTTGCAGGATTTGATTTGTAATATATAAATTCACATGAAATTATTTCAGACCGAAAAATCCAAACTTGACTGTCTTTATTTCTTAACTATTGTGTGTTTACATCGCGGTCTAATGTGATACTTTAATATTGTTCACAGAAGATATTATATAAATAAGCAAAGAAAACCATATTTTATAATATTTTTACGTGAATCTTAATTTCCAAGCAAATTACGCGCCGATTATTATATGTCAGCCTTGAAACGTAGTCCTAAACTGAAGTATGTAATATCACAAATTAAATTGATAAGCAAAAAATTAAATTTATAAGATATATAAATTGAAGTAGAGAGAGAGAGAGAGAGAGAGAGAGAGAGAGAGAGTTAAAGATTCATAAGAATTCTGAGCTGTATCTGAGTTGTACTAAATGGCGAAACGTTTGTTCATGAGACAGCGGGTCGATTACAATCATCGGCGAACGAAGATTGCGGCCGTAGGTCACTCCCGTACGCTCGCGACAATTCAGTCGCGGGCATCGCCATTAATTCCGAATCCAATTAAAAAGATGGCGATCCAATTAAAACGTCAGCGAGGCGCGCGCGCACGCCCTGCAACGTGGGTGCGCAGTAAAGTTTTCATTAACGAGAAAATGCCTGGCGCTCGCTCGCGTATCGCGGGCTCGACCCGGCTCGGTCTGAATCGTGCTCACGTTAAGACCTTACGATTGCTATGGCTTCGGTATGCCGACGTTGATTCGCTTTACCGCACTCATCTCGATCCTGTTAACGTAATACTCGTTTGCGCGTAGCGTAAGCGCCGGTTTGCGTAATATCACGTTCGTTTGAAATACCAGAAAACATAAACGACAATAAATACAGATGTCTTACACGTAACATTACCGTATGCATGTTAAGTATGTGGAATCCAAATATATTTCCTATAATTTTCGGAATTTTTCCTACAAGACCTTGTTATTTTCTTTTCGTTTCCTATTAAGTCGAATGCACATTAGATTTAAGAGCGCGAATAAATGCAAATGAGCAATTTACTTTTGTGATTTCCTTACACTGAGAGAAAAATAGCTTAAATTTAAATATTTATTTGAATACTGGCAACTAAATATTTACTTACAATAAATAAATATTTACTTCATAAAAAGAAGTGATTGTTAAATCAAATTAATGTTTTTTTATACCAAATAAATATATTTTTACATTTAATAAATATTTAATTGGTATCAAATAAATATTTATCGAAATTTAGGTTAATTTTTCTCAGTGTATGTAAACATTGTTTAAAAATATGTGTACAGTTGTGTAACACTAATTGATATTCACCAATTCACTCAGAGAAAAAAATGTAGTAAATTTTAATAAATTTTTTGTTTAAATAGTCTTAGTTGAATATTTACTAAATGTGAACACACGTATTTATTTGATACAAAAACTAGTAATTTAACCTAACTATTATTTTTTGTTTAGTAAATATTTATATACAGTAAGTAAATATTAAGTTAATACTATTTAAACAAATATTTATTAAAATTTAATACATTTTTTCTCAATGCAAAATCTGAACATTTTTTTAAACTACGTTGTAAAAATTGTTTTTCAAAAATGTTCTTCACAAAAATTTTACATAATCGTATTCTTCGGATTTTGAACTTTAAAGTAAAAAAAACCGTTCAATTACATAAACAAGCAAAGATGTAATAATTTAAAGTATACCGGACCCGCGAATACCAGTTAAAAAAATTTCAGAGCGAATATCGATTAAGGTTTAAAAAAAAAAAGAAAAGAATTTCAGAGAAAGAATTAAAGACATTATATACCAGATGTTCTTAATGTTTCAACGAAAAGAAATGCGCAGGACACAAACATAATCATGTGTATACTAAGAATTAACTTTAATCTCGATTCAACTTCTCTTCATTCTTTCTTAATTTTTAGAATTAAAAAAAATAAAAAGCTAGTAAGTTAAATTGAAGCATCACAGAAGCAAAATGCTCGTTCGCGTTTTTATGAGTACGCTTGGCTTTACTCAAGAAAACTAAATGTTTTTTTTTTATCTATTAAAGTTCCCTCAAAGTGCTAGTTTGTTTTATCGCGTTGCTTACGCTACGCGCAAATGTGAATCAACCTCTACACGCGTTCCCGCCGTCGCGTCGCGTCGCGTCGCGTCGCACACCGTTCGTCTCGCCGTCGCGAAAGGCCGGCCGGTGCGCACGCATGTACGAGTACACTTCGAGTGCGCCCCGTGCGTGTCGCGTGTAAAGTCGAGATACGACGTACTACGCCGTACTACGTCGTTCTTGCCAAGCAGGCAGGGACGGACGTTTCGGCCGCCGGCGTCAGAGACTGACCCTTGACTTCTCGCTATCCAATAAATTTACCTGAGCTCAATTATCTAGCCTTTAATGTCGCAATAACGCGGTAATTCATATAACAGCCGCGGGTATTGTCGTAATAATATCCTGACTAATCCAACAAGTTCACGGAAATCTTGAAAAAAATATAATGAGTTTCCGGAATTGATAAACTTATAATATTATGTTAATTCGGGTTCAACTAAGATTATACAAACAAAAAGTAAAATCAAGAAATCAGGAATGTAAAACTAATTTTTCTCTACCAGATAAATTTTGTTCCAATACTCTACAGGCACTTCTTTTAAACTTTTCGTAAAGTTTTGTAATATTTAATATTTATGTGTTATACGGCCGAGAGACTCGTTTGCGTACCGTCATCTGAATTTGCTTAACAATTCGAAAGCCGTTTAATTATAATTGAAGGAGGCAATTAAGCATCTCCCATTACAATTTTATTTTCCCTTCCTCGCTCATGAACGTAAAATCCACAGCAGAAGAGCTGTTGCTCGTAATTGCATGGACGCTCTCAGCGACGGCGGCGGCGATGGCGACGGCGACGGCGCCGTCCCTGAAGGCGACGCCGCGCGCGTACGTTGCACTCGTATGAATGCTCGGGCGATTCTCGAGGCACCGCCGCCGACTGCATTCACGTGCACGCGAATTACGACACGAGGAGCACGCCTCGCCTCGGGGTAATACAAACGACGAAGGCAGTAGGTTACTCGCGTCCGGTGAAATAACAATGAAAGAAAACAGAGAATATCTCCGCGACGGCACAACGTCCTACGTGTTAATGGAAAGAAAAAAAAACAGGGGAAATTCAAGTACGACTTTGCAACCCGACAAATACAAGAGAGAGGAAAAATACAAAATTAATCGAATTAGAGGAACGAGCCGTACGCGTTATAGAGAATTAAATTAATTTGAAATTAAATTAAAATCGAGTTATATACAGTTTCTCCAATTACAAATATTTAAAAGTTAGTAACGTAACTGCGAGAGGGAAAAAAGTGTGCTCGTTGGTAATTATAATGGTATAATTGCAAGTCTGAAGCGAGACAAGTGAAATAAATTACACCAAATTAAAATCGGAATGTTGAGCATAATGAGAAATAGAGTAGTCGATAAGATCCATACTTTATGCTACAAGTTGCTAATACTTCCCTGCAGCAAGCTTACGTTACCGGTAGACAGAGTCTTTACGCATGAGCGAGCGTGAGTCATAGAGCCGATTAATATACTTCAGCCGATTTTTCATCCCCCGAAGCGTAATTGCCCTACGCAATACATTGTTTCGATATATTCCTGCATGCGGAGAGGAGTGGGCAAAATGTAACGAAAGGGTTACGCGCAATAATGTGCCGGAAGAGAGCGGTTTTCGTGCGTGATCCAATTCGGCGGCTTTTGATCGTGCACAATGAGGAAAAAGTATATTTGTTATTTATGACTACAATCGCGTGGGTAAAATAATTATAATCAAGGGCTCCAGTTTTTCTAATTATTACCGCTGTAATAACGTTAGTAATAATAATTATATCTATAATTTTACATGTAAAAAAATATACAGTCGACACTGAATAGTTATTTTCCAGGCCAGCCAGATATTTTTTTGTAGAAAATAAAACTACAAATATAATTATTATTACTAATATTACAACAATAATAAAAATGAAGCTTTTCAATCATAATTATTTTACCATACAGTCATAGTCATAAATATCAAATATTTTTCCTTCAGTCGCAGCACGTTGACATTGACATCGTCGGGAGTTTTATCGAACGCGAGTATTTTTTTTTTTTTTCGATATCACGAGTAGCTCGCAAGATAGAACGAAACAGATCCTTCTGCCGGGAAGTCAAGGAGGAAGCGGGTCGTTGAACGAACGGAAAACACATGTGAATACCTCAGCGCGTAGGTCGCAAGACGACTACGACGATGAGGACGAGGATCGATCGATCGCGAAGTTTTCCACGCTCGGTGCCTACACGATGGATCGATCCCCGGCGCTGCTCTGCGCCGCGTCCCACGTACTTTCTTGCGGCTTTACAATGTTGCACGCCGCGGCGGCGTTCCGCCTTCGCAGGCGAACCGTGAAACAAAGGAAGTCGAAGTCTCGTAGCCAGGGCGACAAGTATAGGCCTACCGGCGTACACACGGAACATGGCTGTTTACGGGCGCGTCCTGCGCACGAAAGTAAAGAGGGATCGTGCACACACGCCAACGCGTGCGGAACGAAAGCCCTTTTCCCGTGTCGACATTGTAGCGAAAACGTTGGAGAGTAGCCTCTGCTACATCACCGTTTTTCTCATCGCCGGACGAAAGCTCTCCGCGGCGCCGCTGGTGTGCGGTTGACGCGCAATTCGCTGTTGCGTAAAATATTTCTAAGCTATATATATATATATATATATATATATATATATATATATATACGTGCGCCTGCATAAACATGTGCGCAACAATGTGAGACGTTAATATAGTACACATAAATATAGTGCACTTATAAATAACATAATGCTATAGTTACGTGAAATGTGCTTGCGTGAAATTGACTGCATTTATGAAATATTGCAGCAATAATGGGTATAGAATTACATGACGTAGCCATTCGCTTCGCAATAAGTCCTCGTATACTACGAATAGAGCATTTTTAATTCATGCATATTGTCTATATAACTACGTGTTAACCTTTGAACCCACTGAACGTCACATAAAATCATATATAATTACCGGGATATAGAAAGAAATTTTCTTATATCCCTTTTCACGCGCGACTTCCTAAATTAATTAATTAATTTTCGCTGAAAATTATCCGAGGAAATCCTACGTCTTCTCGATGAAATTGATAAAAACGCACCTTTTTCCGAGGCAAACGGTGAAAAACGACGTATAAGTAGGTTATTGATTTTCACGGACTATAATACCTCGCGTTCAGCTTTTTTTTTTTTCCGCAAATCGAGCGACGTGGGGAAGGAAGGGGATTAATTCCGCAAGCACGACGCGCTGGCGATGGAAGGATTACAACGTAATCGAATAACTCGGGCCTGTTATTAAGCCGCTGTGTGTGCAAAATGTACGCGGCGTGCAAGCGTCCCCGACGCGACGCGACGCGACGCGACGCACCCTGCGTAAAACGCGCGCGGGATAGAGATGCGCGCGCGCGCGCGCACAAACGAACGCGGGACAAAAAGTTCATCCGTCGACATCGCCGCGATATAGAGGTCTGGTTCAGTGAAGCGTGGATCTATTAAAATACAGACGAGCTGGCTGCAACGATGGGTCTCTTCCGGCCTGCGTGCCAAAAATAAACCGCGGCTAATATGAAAGTTCCAGCGACGGACGGGGAATTAACGAGCAACTTTCATCGATACTGTAAGCGATAGAGAGAATGAGAAGGGAGTTTGCAACTCGGTAGGCCGTAATGATTAGAATAATTGTAATATAAATAATATATAATTGAACTCGTAACGAGATCACATGGATGGATAAATAGGCCGTACAAGAAAAAAAACTGTCCAATATCAATACAACAATATAATATACTTTACGCCTCTTTATATCTCATTCATCACCAGCATATTTCATGTACAAAGTATCTTTCGTTTAACGTTCACTAATGTGAGATAGGCATACTGAATGTAATTGATGATTTCGATGAGAATTAACGTATCAGTATCCGCTAATCGATCTACTGAGCCGCATGATATCGAAATAAACAGACTAGTTTCTAATCGGGTTTCCTAAATTAACGTCAGCATAATTTCGGGGGGATCTCCGCCATCGTATTCGAGATGGGCAAAGTATATGTCAACGGCAGATCCTGACGCTTATATTCGAGGCCTCACGAAATTAATCGCGAACGATCGAGTGTGACGACCAGCCAGGCAGGCAGGCAGGCAGGGCGCTCCTGCGTAGTCAATTGGTCAGAGATGTCAACGACAGGTGATCCTCATTTATACTCGAGATCTCGCGAAATAGGTCGCAAATACGGCCGTACATCGAACAGTGAGAAACGCGCGCGTGCAGCGGTGGCGACACGATTCGCGTTACCGATTACCTGCCGACGTCAAGACCATAGCGAGATATCGAGAATCGATACAACAACGGAGTATAATGCTTACTCTTCCATTTCGCGCCGATGGCAGCTGCTCGCGCTTCCATCACGATGTTGTAGAACCTCGCGAATGGCAGTCAGCGAAACGTAAGAAAAGCAGAATAAAATTACATTACGGAGTCGGTAAGGAAAAGATCGCGAGATTTAGCGTCCTCGAACACGCGGCGCAAGGATTTATTGAAATCAGAAAGGTTTCGTGTTGTGTTCCCTGGAAACGTTTTTGTTGGAATAGGTCGCAATTTTCAATTTGCGCGCGAAAACGCTCAAGCGTGACTCGTAAGAAGATAAGAATGTTTCAAGGAAACTTATTATGGATACAATTATTATATCTAGTGTAAGTAGTTATTCTTGGAATCGCGTGTTTAATAATGGAATTCATATTCAAAGATAATATTTAAAAATTAAGGTATATTATACAAGAAATTCATTTTTTTTTATCGTTAATAATAGGAAACGAAAATAAAACGTAAAAAAAAATTCTCGTAATTTTTAGACGATGATATAAAATAAATAGTACATGCGCGTGTGGGTCAATTGTTAATATGAATTAAGTCTCAAGACGAGATCCGGCTTTTTAACTCACAAATGCATTTAACAGAGCGGAGTACGTCGCAGCCCGAGGCGAGGCGGCAAATGTTTAAGCCCGACAAAGTGGAACGAGTCGTACAAACGTCAACCGGTTGCGAAATTTCGCGGCGGAAAAATCCGCGGTGCGCCGATTCTGCGCGCTTTTCTCTCCATTACCGAGGTGGTTTAAAAGAGCGCGAGAAACGACGACGAGCAGTTCGTAACTCTCGTCGCACACATGTATCGCGCGCGCAAGTAGGAAATGTTCGGGGTCGCTCGGTCGGTCGGTTGGTTGGTTGGCTGGCTGGCTGGCTGGCTGGTTGGTTGGTTGATACGCGGTGGGGCAAGGTGTAGGTCTCGTGACGTAGTATTACGTATTTCTACTACGTTGTAGCCTCTGCACGCTCAAAGATCCCCTGTCCCCGCAGCCAACCCTCTACGAATCGGACTCG
>NW_017299890.1:81957-93628 GCF_001594075.2 Trachymyrmex cornetzi | reverse complement strand
CGGGGCCTTGCCGGCCCGCCACGCCACGCCACGCCGGCCGGCACCCACCCCGGTATCCTTCCTTCGATCGCGTGCGGATTGTACCACCGCGCCACCATCACGTAGCAGGAAACTGCGAAACTCTCGACAGACTCCGATAGAGAGTTTGCGGATCTCGACGATTCGCGAACTCGAGCTCGATCGCGGAAATTGAGCCAATAATAATATTCTTTGAAATATTAATGGAGAAATCTACCTATCTTGTATACATATATTCAGAGTATATTATAAGAAACTAAATTGTAATATCAGATTACTACTCGATAATTTTTTAACATTATGTGTGTTCTCATTTTTGTGTAATTTTGCTGAATCCAACAATTTTAGCTTAATAATTTTCTTAATATTTTTCATTATTTAATATTTTCGAGTCATCCATAAATACGTTGTGTATATTAAAAATATGATATTCTCCATATACACAAATTGACATCTCTACAATGTTCTACCTTTTATATTTAGTATTTTAGGATGATTGAAATGTGTTTCCATACATCATATTTCTTTCCAATATCAAATTTATAGAGCAATAATAAAAAAATATATGTATACGGAGTGAAAAATGTAATTTTCCATCTCTCTTTCGCAAACTCATCAAACTACAATTTCCCTCGTCTCTCAAGTCCTTACACGCTTAGATTTGCTTTGACGTCGACCAATTAATGGTACAGAGGAAAGAATTTCCATTTAAAGAGCAACCGAAGCGAAACCGTGGTCGGCCAGCGAACTGTTTCCGATAGCCGGTAGGATTTGGCGATCGGAATTTCTTTAACGGTCCCTCGCCGCCATCGCGAGGCCGATCGAACAAACCCGAAAGATCCAATTACACCCATCGAGTCGGACGGAGATTACAGGCTGGCCTGGCTGGCTTGTGCCCGCTGACTCTGCCGTGGTCGGTTAGCTGGCTGGAAAATTTTTTCTTCTTTTTTGGAGCATGGGCCGCAGGTGTATGCGTTGTGCCGGCACGAGGCCGGTTCAAAAGATCTGATCCGGCCGAGTGGCCGAGATCCATTCTAGGAGCTGACCGAATGCCCGGCCGCCAAGATGATTCTCAGTTTCGAAAACTGAATGATGGCGCACGCTCGGATCGAATGTAATCTGACGACCCCTCGCTCGTCGGGTGTCACAAACCGGAGTACTAAGAGAGAAGGTAAAAAAACGAGAGAAAGTAAAAAAGAGAAAAAGAGCGAGGTCACGGTGCAAAATTAGAAATGTTAAATAATAATATCCGTAGCAGATAGTACGCTGATACTCGTACGACATCCATGAATGTTTCTGTCACACGGAACATCGAGCAGTGGTAAATCGCCGTATCTCTCTGTGCTCGATACGGAATTAGATTTACTGAATCGTAACGTTGAGATATATCCCGCGCGTCACGCGCGTCAGCTTTTACTATTCGCCATCGGAAAATTGCCAAGTGCCACGATATCTGTTTATTTCTGTTTGATTTTCCGACAATCTTCCCTTCTTTGAAAGGTGTGAAAAAGTAATTGAACATAAATAAGCGCGGACCTTGCGACTTGAAACAAGCTTGAAATGAAGCACGAGTGCTTATCGTCACGTACACACATTATATACATATTTTACGATTTACGATAATAGCTTGATCGATCGACCTCGAAATAAATATTCCATTTAGTGTTCCATTATATTTTAAATCGAAATGTCACGAACGATTACAACCGTTCTCACGACGAGCACGACCCGCGACGTGTTAAGCCTGTAATTTCATCGACCCCCTTCAAACGTCTAATTTTGCGGTTCGTCCAAGTTTTCGCCGAAGAGAGGTACGTTGTAATTGGGTCTCGACCTACCACAGATATTGCACACAGAGACGCGCTTAAACAGAGGTCCTTAACCTCATACCGGACGAGTTCCAACCATCAGATGAACGGCGGCAAGATCGAACAAAGAGAACTTTAGTCGCTACTCCCGTTTGTCACTTTCTTAAAGTCTATAAAGCGCAGTAAAATTTGCAATCTTAAAAGGGTACCCAAGATAACAAACCATCTAGGACACTTCTTGACTTTTCAATTTATCCCCTAACTGTTTTCAAATAAATAAATATTCGTTAAAAATATAAACTGACTTTAATTTTTAAGTAGATAAGTTTAAAGATATACACAAGTTGGTGAACGGGATGTTAAGAACAAACAAAAAAAATTTTGAGTCTACAGTTATATTCTAATTAAATTTATAATACTTTATTATAGTTGTAACTCTAATGAGAAAAATGTAAAAATAACAAACTTTAAGACTTTTGAGCAATACTATTTATATTCCTTTTTCAGTCAAGGCTTTAAAGAAAAGTACGCTTGAGATATTATAGCCACTCTACACACAGAAAAATATAATTCTACTACTACTAAGTGATTACTCAGTTTACTTTGTTCCTTTAAGTAACAATTATCTTTAACAAAGAATATTATCTTGAGAAATAACAAACTTAAAATATACTTATCACAAATTTTAATAAGAAAAAACTTATTATTATATACCTATTCAAACAAGAATTTATTTTCTTTTGAAGAATATTTATAAAATTTTAATGAAAAAGCAGCTTTACATATCTAATAAGCAAATCGGATTTATATTAACTTAATAATCTTGATTAAAGTATTAATCTTATCAAGATTCAGAATATATTTTTAAACAATCTGATGTGTGAAGAACTTACGGACTTGCGGATATATGAACTTTTAAAATTATACTTGAAACAAGTAATTAATATTTCAATGCAATATACATTTTTCTGTATATACTACTTAAAAGTTAACAAATGACTTATCAAAAAAGAATCTGATGAGAGTAAAAATGAAATTCAAGTATATATCATGAGCGTTAATTTATATAATCGAACAATCTCGATTTATCGAAGCAAGACGAAACGTCTCGTCTCTTACGTATCATTCTTATACGAGTACATAGCATATTAGAATGAATCATGATCTGATGCCTCGTAGTAACGTTCGCTATCCCGATGGCTAAAAACATATTTCTCCAGATTACACCCATTATGTCGGGGATGCCGACGCTACGCGCGCACACGCCGACCACGTGATCAAAAGAAGCAGCGTAAAACGAAGAGCTGGATAGAGATTAAGAGAAAGAAAGAAAGAAAGAAAGAGTAAGAGCGGATATACACTGGCCGCCGACGTCGCATGCCTCCGAGGGCTTCGAACGCTCGTCGAGGGGGCTCTAGATGCAACGATACGATGCGAGAAGGTGTTGCGGCTGGTAAGTGCATAAATTACCTATAGCTCTTCACGCACGAACACCACAAATATTTACCGTAGCCGGCCGCGGCAACTAACAGTCATACCGTCCTCGCTTTCCAGCCTCGCTCTATCGACATCCTCATCGGCAATGACTTTGCTTCGCGCGAGAGCTTACGACCCTGACCGCACGACGCTGCACTTCTCTGAAGGAAGGAAAGAGCCCGAAGCGCCGACAAAAAAAAAAGTCACGAGTATCTTTAAGGAGATAATAACCGTCGAATCGCTGGATAATCATACGCGGGCGCAATCGATCGCTAATGACTCGCCAGCTTTCTAATGAACTAACGAGCGTCTCCGATGTAAGTCGCGAATATTATTATTATAAATTAACATTAAAGACGCTATTACTACTCTGTCGAAGTAACTGTTAAATACGCGTCATATAGGAAGCGCGTTAACATCTCAAACACAAAATGGAACCTATACGCTTGATTTAAGTATAAACTTGAGAAAGCTGCAGATTATCATCGGTAGAAAGTTTGTGAAGCAGTGTCCCATTTTTGTTCAACGTATCGCTTCCAAAAGAAAGAAAATGTAATTTTCGCGGCCTCTTGTGCATATATCGGTAGTTTCTCCCGCCGTGCGTTGATCACAGGATACGAGCGACCTTCGGTATACCACAGCGAAGCGTAACATCTAATACTATGCTTCCCGACGTCACAACAGCTATCCCACGCGTGTTTGCCTTCGAGGATCAGCTTTATCGTCCGACCGGGATCCATCGTCATCTACCGTAGACACGTGGACGACATGAGCAGTCAGGCGAAAATGGTAGATGGATACCATTGCATGTCATGTGGGGATCAGCGAAAATAACGTGAATTATGGAACATTCCCTCTTCTAAATTATAACTGACGGTAAATTCAATATTGTAAAAATGTTAACGACAAATTTTAAATCTCCCCATGTTCTTATAATGCGAAACATTGCTTTACCGAGAGATCAAATTTGTTCAAACAATTTTATCGAAAGATATTAAATTAAAAACAGTAATTTAATATGATTGATAAAATAACGATCAGCTTTTTCTTGTAATACAAGATTTAATAATATATATTATTTTAAAATTGTTCTTTCAAATTGTTATTTCATCAAATTCGTCCATATAAAATTATCAAAGATATTACAATGTTGAATTAAAATAGAAAATTAGTATAATTGAATTAATAAAACGACGATCATATACTAGCTTTCTCTTGTAATACGATATTGAATATGTTATATATATTTAAAGTTGTTTTTTTAAGTATTACTCTTGATCAAATTTATTCAAACGAATTATCGAAAGATATTATGATATTAAATTGAATTAGTTCGTGTTGATAAAATGGCGAGTATATATGCTAGCTTTTACCTTTTAAATACAAGATTTAATAATATATTATTTTAAAGCGTTATTATCTGAAGATTCAGACGACAGAATCTGTTTGCAGCGAATTAAACGAGAGAAGAAGTCGGCGAGCTTCTCTCGATATCGACCGAGAATCGTACCAATTCGTAATTAGTTCCCGTGAAAGTTTAAAATCGAGCACCGCCTTGAAATGTTATCAAGACGTCAAGTCAAAGAGAGTCTCCGTCTTACCGCGCTTGCAATCTAGCCTAACGTCGCAGCATCTCGTCGCTGTCGGTCCAGTCCAATATTCAAAGTGTGCTTCCAAACGACAGCTCCGAAGCTGGTTACTCTAACCTTTCTCACTAAAAGCTGCTCTTCCCGAAACCGACGCCGCGTATTCTGTTGGTGGCTGATAGTAGCTCGCCACGATCTTCGCTCTTCGGCGAAACGAAGCATTCCCGACGTCCGAACAGCTTTGAACTTTACTCCCGTCCATCGTCAAGCTTCTACACGCGGCGATAGATCGATCAAATTTACGTCAAAATGTAACACGACGAACTCGCTTCGTTTCGAAACGGAATATCTTTTGATATTACATGAGTGACAATCCATATTGTATACATTCCGTACGCAACATTTCCATCGAGGGGGTAACCACTGAAATATTGTCCCGCACAGATTACATGATTTTATATGATTTCATCTGATTACAAATAAAATTTGTTCCACTACTACACAGAAAAAAAGATTATTCCTAAATCAACCATAATATACTTATATGTAAGCAAAAATTTTATAATCTTGCTTCAAAGATATCAATCTTGATTTGATTAAATTTGTTTTGATGCAAGTATTACTTTGCACTTAATTGAAGACTTGCTCAATTAAAAATCTTACATCAATACAAATTCAAGACTAAAATTTTTAAAGCAAGATTACAATATTTTTGCTTATATATGAGTTTTGCTTATATTATGGTTGATTTAAGAATAGTTTTTTTCTGTGTATGAAGTAATTTGATAAAATATACGATTTTATTTAATTAATTTTAATATTATACAATAATTTCTCGTGGTTGCATATGTATTTATCGGATTATACGTAGGGATTTCATATTTTCTAATGATTTCGAGGACTCTGTCCCAAGATTACATTAAGTGGTTACCCCCTCGGTTTCCGTTTATTGAAATAATATAGTTTAAGTAATGAGTTGTGTAACAAAAATTTTACGAGATATATAATGTGAAATAGTTTCTCGTATGTACAACAAGATGATGGATCTATAAATCAGAAATGTCTCGCTCGAGAGTATCTATGCGTCGCCGCTACGAGAAAAATTCCAGAATTTCAATTGTCACGAATTCGTCGCCGTCATCGCGCTAATCGAAAACATTTTCTCTTCGCGACGAAGAGACCGATGTTCCGGACGCACTATTCGCGACGTTGTCCGTCCATCGATCTTCGCGGACGGAAGCGGATTCCGCGGCCTTTATCGCCCAGAAAAATTCACCGTTGAAAATGGCAAACGCATTAAGCGTGCGCGGATAAAAAAGGAACAATGATACTATTTCCACGGGATCCTCTCTCGCTCTTTTTCTCCATCTCTTATTCTTTCGCCGCGTTATCCCGAATCTTACATTCTCTCTCTTTCTCTCTTTTCCTCCCGGAAGATAATGCTACCCGGCTACGAAAGGAAGAAAGATCTTTTCCTCGCGTGGATTCACTCAACCGGCGGCAACGGCACCGCTGAGAAAAGTGGATTAATAAATCAGGAGCTAATCCACCGTAATATTCTCCGGTCCGGTATCATTTTGCGGATGCTGCGCGCTTTCCAACGTGCCTTCAAAAAGTAAGATCGCGCACGCCGCTGCGTGATAAACACTCATTTGATTTCATGGCGCAACACGGCAAGCGTTTTAACCAACGCTCGGAGAAGCGCGAGGAGTATCACGGATGCCGCTGCAACTACGCGCTCGCAACTATTTAAAGAGCCGATCGGCAAAATGCGAAATCGATATTCTTGTTAAGTTTCACCGTGGCTCGCCATCGCTTTCCACGCATGCTACAGCATACTAATGACACTTTAACCAGCGTCATAATCGGATTACTCCCTGATTCATATGCATAATTTTCTGCTACCGCGACGCTCCGGACATTTTTTTCAAGGAAGAGCTATTTTCTTCCAGTACCTTACGCGCTGTCTTAGTCACGTGTCAGAAAATATGTTCTATGTATTCTACGTGAAAATTATTTTAACACTTTGAGCTTAACATAAATTTTAATTAAGAACCGAGGTTGTGCATATATAAAGAAAATTAATTGAAAATTAATTATTGCGAATACATTATTAGATATATATCAAAGGAGCAATGATAATCCAATCTCTTGAGTTAAATAACATTTTATTACTTTTAACCTCCATGTGTGTCGAAATATATCAATTCATTTCTGAAGTTAATTTCAAAGTAAATAACGTCTGTATTAATACATATACTTAGAATAAATGAATTAGTAAGTAAAAAAAATTTTGAATAAAAAATTTAATACATTTTCTTGAGTTAAATTGTTTAAGTCCATTGTTTTGGCTAAATTAACGGCATACCGAGTAGAAACAGTGGGATGATTAAATATCCATAGAAATGATTAAAATAACCCAAATTATAATTCAAAATTATAAATTTAACAGTGTATACTCAATTAAATCCTGTTCCTTATAATTCCATGAAATTATGGGGGCGTCGGTGTTTCCTAGTTTAAATATATTATAACATTATTATAATATTATGATATTATAAATACATTATAATGATATAATGTAATAACATTATAACATACATAAATTATTATAATATAATGTTAATATAATACAATAATATGTACTATCTCTGCGTATAAATCGAGAAAATCTATTCAAAACCGACAAAAGTCGAATTTCTTGATAAAGAGGGAAATGGATAAAATACGATATATCGTCCATCATTCGGTGAAAATACTCGGTTACGATTGCGTATCATAAATCAAACGAAACAATTTCGTGGCGATCCTTCCCACCGGAGATGACGAGAGGTGTTCGTTCCCCTACGTATATTATTATACTTACATTCGTCGGAAAGATAGCGTTTGCTTCGACTCATTAGCCGATTCGATCTTATACGCCTCGCTTCACCGTGAGGAGACGTAAAACGTCACGGGAACGGAACATACGCGCTGATGCCGCGCCGCGCCGCATCGATATCAGCCAGACTTCCGGGAGCGGGATAGAGATACAATTCATGGACTGGGCGTGGGCGATACGCATAACTCTGCGCGCGAGGTTCTTGTCAGATAATCCACGAGCGCGGGCCGAGTAATCGCGCAAACGGCGAGCGAAGGAGTGATCTTATCGCGCGAATGTGTGCGCTCGCGCGCTCGCGCCCGCCGCGTTACTTTCCTCTTGGCGCATTACGATTAACTGCAAGCAAACCCGAGACTATCTTTCTCTTTCACTGTCGGCGATTCTAAGAAGCTGATGTTAGTTCCGAGCCGATCTCTTTTATATACGAATAGAGAGAGAGTATTTGGATGTCCTATTAAGAACAACAGGAAAATCTCGTTCGCGAATAAACGAATAATTTATTCCCCAGGACAAAAAAGATTCTTTCCTAACAGATTGTAGCATCGTATTTTAAAATGAGAGATTGAGTTAGTGTCAAAGAAAAGTTCTACTTTCAGCGTTACGTATCACTTTTGATAAATAATTCATCGCGCATCGATAAAATTCCCCCAGCTGCGCTTCTTAATAACATTTTCATCGCTTTGCCGTTATTTCTCGCAACTATCATTTAATAAAATAGTAAAGTGTGTCACTTTACTATACTATACCCGTATTTCGTAATATTCATTTTTTTACTAATACTTTAATATACATGTTAAAAATGCATTTCGACTAAAATTTATTTCGCGTTAAAAATCTGGCTCTATTCCAATCTGTAAAATTAAAATATCCATAAAATATCCTAAATCATTTCGTCGTTATATATATTAACGCTTCATTATATTATTCAATTTTATTGTAGTAATAAAATTAAATAATATAATGCATTTAGCGTGCAAGTACACGATAAATTAAGTTAAATTAAATTAATACATTAATCCTTCATCTGCAATTTGGATCTTTTCTGGCACTGCAAAATTTCATTCTTAAATTTCTCCGAAATAAAGGAGGGCGAATGAAATAAAGATTTTAACATTCAAATTGAAAAGCTATTTGATAATGTAACAGACGTTGAATTTTTCTCCACATTTTTTAAAAGTCTAAATTAGTAAAAATACTTGGGCTGAATAAAAAGAAGAATCGTAGACAGAAAAGAAGTAAAAATATAATTTTAAACAGAGGGTTAATATTATATCGTTGAAAAATATAAATAGAATCGTAAGCTGAATTGAAAGAAAAATGTCTTATTTATCTAATAATATTCATTAACGATTCAATGAGCACCGTTTCTTCTCGTCCTATCTCTTCCGCCGGTTGTGTCGCCGATGAATAAAATGAATAACGTGTTAAACACATCGCTCCAGGATCTTGTCTACGGGCGCAGACGCGAAGACGCGCGGCTAACGGAGCGGAAACTGTTCCGGAGATCGCGAACGAGATTCTGCTCCAGAGGCGAGATCTTGCGCGCGCGGACGCGACCCGTAACGGAATTCCTGAATTCCTCGACGAAGTCGATCTCGAGAGGAGGAAGCGACGCGGTCACCTATCTACCGCGACTCTATCTCGCGCAGGAAGCAGCCAGGAAAGAAAATGTTGCACAAGAAGAAGGTATTATTAGCCGTCTCACTGAGCAGGGAGAAACGTTGTAGCGGCGTGAATGAGAAGTCATGGATATCTCTCCTTGTTCCTCTTCGTCGACCATCGCCGCCTCTCGCCCTCTCTCTCTCCCCCTCCCCCACTTTCTTTCTCTATTTTATTTTTATTACGCTCGGCTAAGCCGCCGCAGCCCGAGAAACATTCCGCCCCGTCGTTGCACGGATCTGCTTCTCCTCGTCTCTTTTCGTCCTTTTTACCCCGAGCCGGCCCACGCGCGTGCAACATTCCGCGTTACGTAAGACAAAACAACAGACTGGGGAAAAAGGAACGAACGAACGAACGAGCTGCGTCCGCCGTATAGAGAGCGAGGGAGAGACGTGCGAAAATGAGATAACGCGATTAGATCGTAATACCTCTCGGGAGTAGTAATTGAATCGGGGGAAATTAGAAAATAGACGCGCGCGTGCGATGCGAACGGTGCGAGAGATACGTTCCCGTTTGTCCCTCGTTCGCGACGGAGCAATTAACGCGTCATCGATAAATAATACATATCGCCTGACGATACGATCGTACATGCGCGCGTGAACGTCGCGTCAATTAGGCGGCTAATTAATTGAGGTCGTCGATATCTCTCGCGTTACGTTGCGATCGGTCGTCGCTTTCTATGCTGAATTTAATAAAAAAAAAAAAAAAAAACACCTCGTCAATTAAAAAAGTCGTCCTCTTTAACGGCCGGCGCGCTGAACGATCGAGCATTTACGATGATCTCGTAATGGACTTGTACTTTACGTTAATGGTACACGGCGGGCATTAAAATTTGGGCGCGCGCGAGTATTAAACGCCGATCAGGTCCACGTGCGCGCTCTACTCGACCGAGTAATTAAACGAGCGAATAAACGATTACTCGATTAAACTGTTATTGGCTTATTCGTTTTGGTCGATTAATCAGGAAAACGATAACTCGTTTGTACGCTTTCATCGTATTTGTTCGCTTTTCCGCGTTAAAGCATCGGGCAATTTGTACGTCACTTGTATCGTTCGAGCGAACATTGAATTTCTATGTACACGTAGAATGTATATTTTTCCTATAACGTGTAAAATTTTCATCATTTGTAAAGCTTGTAAAAGAAATTTACGGCGTAGTAATCGCTGATGATCTCATATAAAATCATGAATTTTCTTTGCGTACGATTAACACTGCAGAAGAGAATACGATGATAAAATATTACATTCAAAGTTAGAATTATTAAATGTACGTGATTAATAACTTGAACATTTTTAATACCCATATCTCATAATGGGTTGCGAAATTAATTAAGCATTTCGCGCGTTTGCTTCGATTCTGCAATACGTCATGTGAATAAGAAATGAACAAATGGATAATTATAATCCTTTTATTCCCTTAATGGTCTGATACTTTTCCGATTAAAAAAATGTTATTTTAGTTTTTAATTGGCATCTAATTATTTATTTTCTTGGAATGCTTGAAGCGATTTTTATTTTTAAAAAATATAAAAATGTATACAATGTGCATGTTAAAAATTATTCAAGTATTCGTAAAATTAATCGTCTATGTAATGAGGTGTTCGATTATATGGAAACTTGACGTTTCCTTATTTTACCTACAATTACATCGAATTACGTGGGAACTAAATTTCCATTTCGAGAGGCCGAGGAAGACGCGAATTAACCTGCCTATACCCATCAGGACAAAGTTTCAGATACTTTTCGAAATTTAACGCTGCAAGAATCACGAAAAATTTTCAAACCAAAAAATCGACTGAAATATCAAATACACAGCCAAAACTTCATATATACGTATTAAAATATAAAAAAAACATTACAGTATAATTTTTATCAACGTCAATAAATTCTTCAAAGTTACGTAGAAGGACCAATTTTGCTAAAATGTCTAAAAATTTAAGTAGGCGCAGATTTAAAAATAATTCTGTTGGACTATCAAAATAATTATACAGGAAACTCAATATTGCGAAAATAATGCAATAAGATTAATAATTTGACATTCTAACAATCAGCTTGAGCGTCGTACATAATTATTTTGATAAAAAAAACCCAACAAAATTATTTTAAATTTAATATCTAGCTAAATTTGTAAATATTTCAGCTGTTTATTCCGTGCATGAATTGTTTCTCTACTTAATCCAATTATAATTGCAAACATTTCTCGCCTATGATATTTCTAAATAACGTTATTCCACGCAAAACTT